>NW_025062682.1:0-38106 GCF_018153295.1 Drosophila grimshawi | reverse complement strand
ATTAAAATAATTTGACTTCCGACTCATCTAAGAAAGACATTAAGGGATATTCTTTGATTAACAGAAAATATATGGAAAGTATTAAATAGGGTCTACCTTGAAATAAATGGCCATATCTTCGTCAAAAATTGCCCCATTTCAATTATAAAGGTGTTTTTAGAATTCACTCAATCTTTGAAACAAAACTGCATTAAAATAATTTGACTTCCGACTCATCTAAGAAAGATATTAAGGGATATTCTTCGATTAATAGAAAATATAAGCCAAACATTAAATAGGGTCAACCTTGAAATAAATGGCCATATCTTCGTCAAAAATTGCCCCATTTCAATTATAAAGGTGTTTTTAGAATTCACTCGATCTTTGAAACAAAACTGCATTAAAATTATTTGACTACCGACTCATGTAAGACAGATATATAGGGATATTCTTCGATAAATAGAAAATATATGGAAAGTATTAAATAGGGTCTACCTTGAAATAAATGGCCATATCTTCGTCAAAAATTGCCCCATTTCAATTATAAAGGTGTTTTTAGAATTCACTCGATCTTTGAAACAAAACTGCATTAAAAAATTTGACTTCCGACTCATCTAAGAAAGATATTAAGGGATATTCTTCGATTAATAGAAAATATAAGGCAAACATTAAATAGGGTCAACCTTGAAATAAATGGCCATATCTTCGTCAAAAATTGCCCCATTTCAATTATAAAGGTGTTTTTAGAATTCACTCGATCTTTGAAACAAAACTGCATTAAAATAATTTGACTTCCGACTCATCTAAGAAAGATATTAAGGGATATTCTTCGATAAATAGAAAATATATGGAAAGCATTAAATAGGCTCTACCTTGAAATAAATGGCCATATCTTCGTCAAAAATTGCCCCATTTCAATTATAAAGGTGTTTTTAGAATTCACTCGATCTTTGGAACAAAACTGCATTAAAATAATTTGACTTCCGACTCATCTAAGAAAGATATTAAGGGATATTCTTCGATTAATAGAAAATATAAGGAAAGCATTAAATAGGGTCTACCTTGAAATAAATGGCCATATCTTCGTCAAAAATTGCCCCATTTCAATTATAAAGGTGTTTTTAGAATTCACTCGATCTTTGAAACAAAACTGCATTAAAATAATTTGACTTCCGACTCAGCTAAGAAAGATATTAAGGGATATTCTTCGATAAATAGAAAATATATGGAAAGCATTAAATAGGGTCTACCTTGAAATAAATGGCCATATCTTCGTCAAAAATTGCCCCATTTCAATTATAAAGGTGTTTTTAGAATTCACTCGATCTTTGGAACAAAACTGCATTAAAATAATTTGACTTCCGACTCATCTAAGAAAGATATTAAGGGATATTCTTCGATAAATAGAAAATATATGGAAAGCATTAAATAGGGTCTACCTTGAAATAAATGGCCATATCTTCGTCAAAAATTGCCCCATTTCAATTATAAAGGTGTTTTTAGAATTCACTCGATCTTTGGAACAAAACTGCATTAAAATAATTTGACTTTCGACTCATCTAAGAAAGATATTAAGGGATATTCTTTGATTAATAGAAAATATAAGGAAAGCATTAAATAGGGTCTACCTTGAAATAAATGGCCATATCTTCGTCAAAAATTGCCCCATTTCAATTATAAAGGTGTTTTTAGAATTCACTCGATCTTTGGAACAAAACTGCATTAAAATAATTTGACTTCCGACTCATCTAAGAAAGATATTAAGGGATATTCTTCGATTAATAGAAAATATAAGCCAAACATTAAATAGGGTCAACCTTGAATTAAATGGCCATATCTTCGTCAAAAATTGCCCCATTTCAATTATAAAGGTGTTTTTAGAATTCACTCGATCTTTGAAACAAAACTGCATTAAAATAATTTGACTTCCGACTCATCTTAGAAAGGTATTAAGGGATATTCTTCGATAAATAGAAAATATATGGAAAGCATTGAATAGGGTCTACCTTGAAATAAATGGCCATATTTTCGTCTAAAATTGCCCCATTTCAATTATAGAGGTGTTTTTAGAATTCACTCAATCTTTGAAACAAAACTGCATTAAAATAATTTGACTTCCGACTCAGCTAAGAAAGATATTAAGGGATATTCTTCGATAAATAGAAAATATATGGAAAGCATTGAATAGGGTCTACCTTGAAATAAATGGCCATATCTTCGTCAAAAATTGCCCCATTTTAATTATAAAGGTGTTTTTAGAATTCACTCGATCTTTGGAACAAAACTGCATTAAAATAATTTGACTTCCGACTCATCTAAGAAAGATATTAAGGGATATTCTTCGATTAATAGAAAATATAAGGCAAACATTAAATAGGGTCAACCTTGAAATAAATGGCCATATCTTCGTCAAAAATTTCCCCATTTCAATTATAAAGGTGTTTTTAGAATTCGCTCGATCTTTGAAACAAAACTGCATTAAAATAATTTGACTTCCGACTCATCTTAGAAAGGTATTAAGGGATATTCTTCGATAAATAGAAAATATATGGAAAGCATTGAATAGGGTCTACCTTGAAATAAATGGCCATATTTTCGTCTAAAATTGCCCCATTTCAATTATAGAGGTGTTTTTAGAATTCACTCCATCTTTGAAACAAAACTGCATTAAAATAATTTGACTTCCGACTCATCTAAGAAAGATATTAAGGGATATTCTTTGATAAATAGAAAATATATGGAAAGCATTAAATAGGCTCTACCTTGAAATAAATGGCCATATCTTCGTCAAAAATTGCCCCATTTCAATTATAAAGGTGTTTTTAGAATTCAATCGATCTTTGGAACAAAACTGCATTAAAATAATTTGACTTTCGACTGATCTAAGAAAGATATTAAGGGATATTCTTCGATTAATAGAAAATATAAGCCAAACATTAAATAGGGTCAACCTTGAAATAAATGGCCATATCTTCGTCACAAATTGCCCCATTTCAATTATATAGGTGTTTTTAGAATTCACTCAATCTTTGGAACAAAACTGCATTAAAATAATTTGACTTCCGATTCATCTAAGAAAGATATTAAGGGATATTCTTCGATAAATAGAAAATATATGGAAAGCATTAAATAGGGTCAACCTTGAAATAAATGCCCATATCTGCGTCAAAAATTGCCCCATTTCAATTATAAAGGTATTTTTAGAATTCGCTGGATCTTTGGAACAAAACTGCATTAAAATAATTTGACTTCCGACTCAGCTAAGAAAGATATTGAGGGATATTCTTCGACAAATAGAAAATATATGGAAAGCATTAAATAGGCTCTACCTTGAAATAAATGGCCATATCTTCGTCAAAAATTGCCCCATTTCAATTATAAAGGTGTTTTTAGAATTCACTCGATCTTTGAAACAAAACTGCATTAAAATAGTTTGACTTCCGACTCATCTAAGAAAGATATTAAGGGATATTCTTCGATTAATAGAAAATATAAGGCAAACATTAAATAGGGTCAACCTTGAAATAAATGGCCATATCTTCGTCAAAAATTGCCCCATTTCAATTATAAAGGTGTTTTTAGAATTCACTCGATCCTTGAAACAAAACTGCATTAAAATAATTTGACTTCCGACTCATCTAAGAAAGATATTAAGGGATATTCTTCGATTAACAGAAAATATAAGCCAAACATTAAATAAGGTCAACCTTGAATTAAATGGCCATATCTTCGTCAAAAATTGCCCCATTTCAATTATAAAGGTGTTTTTAGAATTCACTCGATCTTTGAAACAAAACTGCATTAAAATAATTTGACTTCCGACTCATGTAAGACAGATATTAAGGGATATTCTTCGATAAATAAAAAATATATGGAAAGCATTAAATAGGGTCTACCTTGAAATAAATGGCCATATCTTCGTCAAAAATTGCCCCATTTCAATTATAAAGGTGTTTTTAGAATTCACTTGATCTTTGGATCAAAACTGCATTAAAATAATTTGACTTCCGACTCATCTAAGAAAGATATTAAGGGATATTCTTTGATTAATAGAAAATATAAGCCAAACATTAAATAGGGTCAACCTTGAAATAAATGGCCATATCTTCGTCAAAAATTGCCCCATTTCAATTATAAAGGTGTTTTTAGAATTCACTCGATCTTTGAAACAAAACTGCATTAAAATAATTTGACTTCCGACTCATCTAAGAAAGATATTAAGGGATACTCTTCGATTAATAGAAAATATAAGCCAAACATTAAATAGGGTCAACCTTGAAATAAATGGCCATATCTTCGTCAAAAATTGCCCCATTTCAATTATAAAGGTGTTTTTAGAATTAACAGAAAATATATGGAAAGCATTAAATAGGGTCTACCTTGAAATAAATGGCCATATCTTCGTCAAAAATTGCCCCATTTCAATTATAAAGGTGTTTTTAGAATTCGCTCGATCTTTGGAACAAAACTGCATTAAAATAATTTGACTTCCGACTCAGCTAAGAAAGATATTGAGGGATATTCTTCGACAAATAGAAAATATATGGAAAGCATTAAATAGGCTCTACCTTGAAATAAATGGCCATATCTTCGTCAAAAATTGCCCCATTTCAATTATTAAGGTGTTTTTAGAATTCACTCGATCTTTGAAACAAAACTGCATTAAAATAATTCGACTTCCGACTCATCTAAAAAAGATATTAAGGGATATTCTTTGATTAACAGAAAATATATGGAAAGTATTAAATAGGGTCTACCTTGAAATAAATGGCCATATCTTCGTCAAAAATTGCCCCATTTCAATTATAAAGGTGTTTTTAGAATTCACTCAATCTTTGAAAAAAAACTGCATTAAAATAATTTGACTTCCGACTCATCTAAGAAAGATATTAAGGGATATTCTTCGATTAATAGAAAATATAAGCCAAACATTAAATAGGGTCAACCTTGAAATAAATGGCCATATCTTCGTCAAAAATTGCCCCATTTCAATTATAAAGGTGTTTTTAGAATTCACTCGATCTTTGAAACAAAACTGCATTAAAATTATTTGACTACCGACTCATGTAAGACAGATATTAAGGGATATTCTTCGATAAATAGAAAATATATGGAAAGCATTAAATAGGGTCTACCTTGAAATAAATGGCCATATCTTCGTCAAAAATTGCCCCATTTCAATTATAAAGGTGTTTTTAGAATTCACTCGATCTTTGAAACAAAACTGCATTAAAATAGTTTGACTTCCGACTCATCTAAGAAAGACATTAAGGGATATTCTTTGATTAACAGAAAATATATGGAAAGTATTAAATAGGGTCTACCTTGAAATAAATGGCCATATCTTCGACAAAAATTGCCCCATTTCAATTATAAAGGTGTTTTTAGAATTCACTCAATCTTTGAAACAAAACTGCATTAAAATAATTTGACTTCCGACTCATCTAAGAAAGATATTAAGGGATATTCTTCGATTAATAGAAAATATAAGCCAAACATTAAATAGGGTCAACCTTGAAATAAATGGCCATATCTTCGTCAAAAATTGCCCCATTTCAATTATAAAGGTGTTTTTAGAATTCACTCGATCTTTGAAACAAAACTGCATTAAAATTATTTGACTACCGACTCATGTAAGACAGATATATAGGGATATTCTTCGATAAATAGAAAATATATGGAAAGTATTAAATAGGGTCTACCTTGAAATAAATGGCCATATCTTCGTCAAAAATTGCCCCATTTCAATTATAAAGGTGTTTTTAGAATTCACTCGATCTTTGAAACAAAACTGCTTTAAAAAAATTTGACTTCCGACTCATCTAAGAAAGATATTAAGGGATATTCTTCGATTAATAGAAAATATAAGGCAAACATTAAATAGGGTCAACCTTGAAATAAATGGCCATATCTTCGTCAAAAATTGCCCCATTTCAATTATAAAGGTGTTTTTAGAATTCACTCGATCTTTGAAACAAAACTGCATTAAAATAATTTGACTTTCGACTGATCTAAGAAAGATATTAAGGGATATTCTTCGATAAATAGAAAATATATGGAATGCATTAAATAGGCTCTACCTTGAAATAAATGGCCATATCTTCGTCAAAAATTGCTCCATTTCAATTATAAAGGTGTTTTTAGAATTCACTCGATCTTTGGAACAAAACTGCATTAAAATAATTTGACTTCCTACTCATCTAAGAAAGATATTAAGGGATACTCTTCGATTAATAGAAAATATAAGCCAAACATTAAATAGGGTCAACCTTGAAATAAATGGCCATATCTTCGTCAAAAATTGCCCCATTTCAATTATAAAGGTGTTTTTAGAATTCACTCGATTTTTGAAACAAAACTGCGCTAAAATAATTTGACTTCCGACTCAGCTAAGAAAGATATTGAGAGATATTCTTCGACAAATAGAAAATATATGGAAAGCATTAAATAGGCTCTACCTTGAAATAAATGGCCATATCTTCGTCAAAAATTGCCCCATTTCAATTATAAAGGTGTTTTTAGAATTCACTCGATCTTTGAAACAAAACTGCATTAAAATTATTTGACTACCGACTCATGTAAGACAGATATTAAGGGATATTCTTCGATAAATAGAAAATATATGGAAAGCATTAAATAGGGTCTACCTTGAAATAAATGGCCATATCTTCGTCAAAAATTGCCCCATTTCAATTATAAAGGTGTTTTTAGAATTCACTCGATCTTTGGAACAAAACTGCATTAAAATAATTTGACTTCCGACTCAGCTAAGAAAGATATTAAGGGATATTCTTTGATGAACAGAAAATATATGGAAAGTATTAAATAGGGTCTACCTTGAAATAAATGGCCATATCTTCGTCAAAAATTGCCCCATTTCAATTATAAAGGTGTTTTTAGAGTTCACTCGATCTTTGGAACGAAACTGCATTAAAATAATTCGACTTTCGACTCTACTAAGAAAGATATTAAGGGATATTCTTCGATTAATAGAAAATATAAGGCAAACATTAAATAGGGTCAACCTTGAAATAAATGGCCATATCTTCGTCAAAAATTTCCCCATTTCAATTACAAAGGTGTTTTTAGAATTCACTCGATCTTCGAAACAAAACTGCATTAAAATAATTTGACTTCCGACTCATCTTAGAAAGGTATTAAGGGATATTCTTCGATAAATAGAAAATATATGGAAAGCATTGAATAGGGTCTACCTTGAAATAAATGGCCATATTTTCGTCTAAAATTGCCCCATTTCAATTATAGAGGTGTTTTTAGAATTCACTCGATCTTTGAAACAAAACTGCATTAAAATAATTTGACTTCCGACTCATCTTAGAAAGATATTAAGGGATATTCTTCGATAAATAGAAAATATATGGAAAGCATTGAATAGGGTCTACCTTGAAATAAATGGCCATATCTTCGTCAAAAATTGCCCCATTTCAATTATAAAGGTGTTTTTAGAATTCACTCGATCTTTGGAACAAAACTGCATTAAAATAATTTGACTTCCGACTCATCTAAGAAAGATATTAAGGGATACTCTTCGATTAATAGAAAATATAAGGCAAACATTAAATAGGGTCAACCTTGAAATAAATGGCCATATCTTCGTCAAAAATTTCCCCATTTCAATTATAAAGGTGTTTTTAGAATTCACTCGATCTTTGAAACAAAACTGCATTAAAATAATTTGACTTCCGACTCATCTTAGAAAGGTATTAAGGGATATTCTTCGATAAATAGAAAATATATGGAAAGCATTGAATAGGGTCTACCTTGAAATAAATGGCCATATTTTCGTCTAAAATTGCCCCATTTCAATTATAGAGGTGTTTTTAGAATTCACTCGATCTTTGAAACAAAACTGCATTAAAATAATTTGACTTCCGACTCATCTAAGAAAGATATTAAGGGATATTCTTCGATAAATAGAAAATATATGGAAAGCATTAAATAGGCTCTACCTTGAAATAAATGGCCATATCTTCGTCAAAAATTGCCCCATTTCAATTATAAAGGTGTTTTTAGAATTCAATCGATCTTTGGAACAAAACTGCATTAAAATAATTTGACTTTCGACTCATCTAAGAAAGATATTAAGGGATATTCTTCGATTAATAGAAAATATAAGCCAAACATTAAATAGGGTCAACCTTGAAATAAATGGCCATATCTTCGTCACAAATTGCCCCATTTCAATTATAAAGGTGTTTTAAGATTTCACTCGATCTTTGGAACAAAACTGCATTAAAATAATTTGACTTCCGACTCATCTAAGAAAGATATTAAGGGATATTCTTCGATTAATAGAAAATATAAGGCAAACATTAAATAGGGTCAACCTTGAAATAAATGCCCATATCTGCGTCAAAAATTGCCCCATTTCAATTATAAAGGTATTTTTAGAATTCGCTCGATCTTTGGAACAAAACTGCATTAAAATAATTTGACTTCCGACTCAGCTAAGAAAGATATTAAGGGATATTCTTCGACAAATAGAAAATATATGGAAAGCATTAAATAGGCTCTACCTTGAAATAAATGGCCATATCTCCGTCAAAAATTGCCCCATTTCAATTATAAAGGTGTTTTTAGAATTCACTCGATCTTTGAAACAAAACTGCATTAAAATAATTTGACTTCCGACTCATCTAAGAAAGATATTAAGGGATATTCTTCGATTAATAGAAAATATAAGCCAAACATTAAATAGGGTCAACCTTGAAATAAATGGCAATATCTTCGTCAAAAATTGCCCCATTTCAATTATAAAGGTGTTTTTAGAATTCACTCGATCCTTGAAACAAAACTGCATTAAAATAATTTGACTTCCGACTCATCTAAGAAAGATATTAAGGGATATTCTTCGATTAATAGAAAATATAAGCCAAACATTAAATAGGGTCAACCTTGAAATAAATGGCCATATCTTCGTCAAAAATTGCCCCATTTTAATTATAAAGGTGTTTTTAGAATTCACTCGATCTTTGAAACAAAACTGCATTAAAATTATTTGACTACCGACTCATGTAAGACAGATATTAAGGGATATTCTTCGATAAATAGAAAATATATGGAAAGCATTAAATAGGGTCTACCTTGAAATAAATGGCCATATCTTCGTCAAAAATTGCCCCATTTCAATTATAAAGGTGTTTTTAGAATTCACTCGATCTTTGGAACAAAACTGCATTAAAATAATTTGACTCCGACATCTAAGAAAGATATTAAGGGATATTCTTCGATTAATAGAAAATATAAGGCAAACATTAAATAGGGTCAACCTTGAAATAAATGGCCATATCTTCGTCAAAAATTGCCCCATTTCAATTATAAAGGTGTTTTTAGAATTCACTCGATCTTTGGAACAAAACTGCATTAAAATAATTTGACTTCCTACTCATCTAAGAAAGATATTAAGGGATACTCTTCGATTAATAGAAAATATAAGCCAAACATTAAATAGGGTCAACCTTGAAATAAATGGCCATATCTTCGTCAAAAATTGCCCCATTTCAATTATAAAGGTGTTTTTAGAATTAACAGAAAATATATGGAAAGCATTAAATAGGGTCTACCTTGAAATAAATGGCCATATCTTCGTCAAAAATTGCCCCATTTCAATTATAAAGGTGTTTTTAGAATTCGCTCGATCTTTGGAACAAAACTGCATTAAAATAATTTGACTTCCGACTCAGCTAAGAAAGATATTGAGGGATATTCTTCGACAAATAGAAAATATATGGAAAGCATTAAATAGGCTCTACCTTGAAATAAATGGCCATATCTTCGTCAAAAATTGCCCCATTTCAATTATAAAGGTGTTTTTAGAATTCACTCGATCTTTGAAACAAAACTGCATTAAAATAATTCGACTTCCGACTCATCTAAAAAAGATATTAAGGGATATTCTTTGATTAACAGAAAATATATGGAAAGTATTAAATAGGGTCTACCTTGAAATAAATGGCCATATCTTCGTCAAAAATTGCCCCATTTCAATTATAAAGGTGTTTTTAGAATTCACTCAATCTTTGAAACAAAACTGCATTAAAATAATTTGACTTCCGACTCATCTAAGAAAGATATTAAGGGATATTCTTCGATTAATAGAAAATATAAGCCAAACATTAAATAGGGTCAACCTTGAAATAAATGGCCATATCTTCGTTAAAAATTGCCCCATTTCAATTATAAAGGTGTTTTTAGAATTCACTCGATCCTTGAAACAAAACTGCATTAAAATTATTTGACTACCGACTCATGTAAGACAGATATATAGGGATATTCTTCGATAAATAGAAAATATATGGAAAGCATTAAATAGGGTCTACCTTGAAATAAATGGCCATATCTTCGTCAAAAATTGCCCCATTTCAATTATAAAGGTGTTTTTAGAATTCACTCGATCTTTGAAACAAAACTGCATTAAAATAATTTGACTTCCTACTCATCTAAGAAAGATATTAAGGGATACTCTTCGATTAATAGAAAATATAAGCCAAACATTAAATAGGGTCAACCTTGAAATAAATGGCCATATCTTCGTCAAAAATTGCCCCATTTCAATTATAAAGGTGTTTTTAGAATTAACAGAAAATATATGGAAAGCATTAAATAGGGTCTACCTTGAAATAAATGGCCATATCTTCGTCAAAAATTGCCCCATTTCAATTATAAAGGTGTTTTTAGAATTCGCTCGATCTGTGGAACAAAACTGCATTAAAATAATTTGACTTCCGACTCAGCTAAGAAAGATATTGAGGGATATTCTTCGACAAATAGAAAATATATGGAAAGCATTAAATAGGCTCTACCTTGAAATAAATGGCCATATCTTCGTCAAAAATTGCCCCATTTCAATTATAAAGGTGTTTTTAGAATTCACTCGATCTTTGAAACAAAACTGCATTAAAATAATTCGACTTCCGACTCATCTAAAAAAGATATTAAGGGATATTCTTTGATTAACAGAAAATATATGGAAAGTATTAAATAGGGTCTACCTTGAAATAAATGGCCATATCTTCGTCAAAAATTGCCCCATTTCAATTATAAAGGTGTTTTTAGAATTCACTCAATCTTTGAAACAAAACTGCATTAAAATAATTTGACTTCCGACTCATCTAAGAAAGATATTAAGGGATATTCTTCGATTAATAGAAAATATAAGCCAAACATTAAATAGGGTCAACCTTGAAATAAATGGCCATATCTTCGTCAAAAATTGCCCCATTTCAATTATAAAGGTGTTTTTAGAATTCACTCAATCTTTGAAACAAAACTGCATTAAAATTATTTGACTACCGACTCATGTAAGACAGATATATAGGGATATTCTTCGATAAATAGAAAATATATGGAAAGCATTAAATAGGGTCTACCTTGAAATAAATGGCCATATCTTCGTCAAAAATTGCTCCATTTCAATTATAAAGGTGTTTTTAGAATTCACTCGATCTTTGGAACAAAACTGCATTAAAATAATTTGACTTCCTACTCATCTAAGAAAGATATTAAGGGATACTCTTCGATTAATAGAAAATATAAGCCAAACATTAAATAGGGTCAACCTTGAAATAAATGGCCATATCTTCGTCAAAAATTGCCCCATTTCAATTACAAAGGTGTTTTTAGAATTCACTCGATCTTTGAAACAAAACTGCATTAAAATAATTTGACTTCCGACTCATCTTAGAAAGGTATTAAGGGATATTCTTCGATAAATAGAAAATATATGGAAAGCATTGAATAGGGTCAACCTTGAAATAAATGGCCATATTTTCGTCAAAAATTGCCCCATTTTAATTATAGAGGTGTTTTTAGAATTCACTCGATCTTTGAAACAAAACTGCATTAAAATAATTTGACTTCCGACTCATCTAAGAAAGATATTAAGGGATATTCTTCGATAAATAGAAAATATATGGAAAGCATTGAATAGGGTCAACCTTGAAATAAATGGCCATATCTTCGTCAAAAATTGCCCCATTTCAATTACAAAGGTGTTTTTAGAATTCACTCGATCTTTGAAACAAAACTGCATTAAAATAATTTGACTTCCGACTCATCTTAGAAAGGTATTAAGGGATATTCTTCGATAAATAGAAAATATATGGAAAGCATTGAATAGGGTCTACCTTGAAATAAATGGCCATATTTTCGTCTAAAATTGCCCCATTTTAATTATAGAGGTGTTTTTAGAATTCACTCGATCTTTGAAACAAAACTGCATTAAAATAATTTGACTTCCGACTCATCTAAGAAAGATATTAAGGGATATTCTTCGATAAATAGAAAATATATGGAAAGCATTGAATAGGGTCTACCTTGAAATAAATGGCCATATCTTCGTCAAAAATTGCCCCATTTCAATTATAAAGGTGTTTTTAGAATTCAATCGATCTTTGGAACGAAACTGCATTAAAATAATTCGACTTTCGACTCATCTAAGAAAGATATTAAGGGATATTCTTCGATTAATAGAAAATATATGGAAAGCATTGAATAGGGTCTACCTTGAAATAAATGGCCATATTTTCGTCTAAAATTGCCCCATTTCAATTATAGAGGTGTTTTTAGAATTCACTCGATCTTTGAAACAAAACTGCATTAAAATAATTCGACTTCCGACTCATCTAAAAAAGATATTAAGGGATATTCTTTGATTAACAGAAAATATATGGAAAGTATTAAATAGGGTCTACCTTGAAATAAATGGCCATATCTTCGTCAAAAATTGCCCCATTTCAATTATAAAGGTGTTTTTAGAATTCACTCGATCTTTGAAACAAAACTGCATTAAAATTTTTTGACTACCGACTCATGTAAGACAGATATTAAGGGATATTCTTCGATAAATAGAAAATATATGGAAAGCATTAAATAGGGTCTACCTTGAAATAAATGGCCATATGTTCGTCAAAAATTGCCCCATTTCAATTATAAAGGTGTTTTTAGAATTCACTTGATCTTTGGAACAAAACTGCGTTAAAATAATTCGACTTTCGACTCATATCAGAAAGATATTAAGGGATATTCTTGATTAACAGAAAATATATGGAAAGCATTAAATAGGGTCTACCTTGAAATAAATGGCCATATTTTCGTCTAAAATTGCCCCATTTCAAATATAGAGGTGTTTTTAGAATTCACTCGATCTTTGAAACAAAACTGCATTAAAATAATTTGACTTCCGACACATATAAGAAAGATATTAAGGGATATTCTTTGATTAACAGAAAATATATGGAAAGTATTAAATAGGGTCTACCTTGAAATAAATGGCCATATCTTCGTCAAAAATTGCCCCATTTCAATTACAAAGGTGTTTTTAGAATTCACTCGATCTTTGAAACAAAACTGCATTAAAATAATTTGACTTCCGACTCATCTTAGAAAGGTATTAAGGGATATTCTTCGATAAATAGAAAATATATGGAAAGCATTGAATAGGGTCTACCTTGAAATAAATGGCCATATTTTCGTCTAAAATTGCCCCATTTTAATTATAGAGGTGTTTTTAGAATTCACTCGATCTTTGGAAGAAAATTGCATTAAAATAATTTGACTTCCGACTCATCTAAGAAAGGTATTAAGGGATATTCTTCGATAAATAGAAAATATATGGAAAGCATTGAATAGGGTCTACCTTGAAATAAATGGCCATATCTTCGTCAAAAATTGCCCCATTTCAATTATAAAGGTGTTTTTAGAATTCAATCGATCTTTGGAACGAAACTGCATTAAAATAATTCGACTTTCGACTCATCTAAGAAAGATATTAAGGGATATTCTTCGATTAATAGAAAATATATGGAAAGCATTGAATAGGGTCTACCTTGAAATAAATGGCCATATTTTCGTCTAAAATTGCCCCATTTCAATTATAGAGGTGTTTTTAGAATTCACTCGATCTTTGAAACAAAACTGCATTAAAATAATTCGACTTCCGACTCATCTAAAAAAGATATTAAGGGATATTCTTTGATTAACAGAAAATATATGGAAAGTATTAAATAGGGTCTACCTTGAAATAAATGGCCATATCTTCGTCAAAAATTGCCCCATTTCAATTATAAAGGTGTTTTTAGAATTCACTCGATCTTTGAAACAAAACTGCATTAAAATTTTTTGACTACCGACTCATGTAAGACAGATATTAAGGGATATTCTTCGATAAATAGAAAATATATGGAAAGCATTAAATAGGGTCTACCTTGAAATAAATGGCCATATCTTCGTCAAAAATTGCCCCATATCAATTATAAAGGTGTTTTTAGAATTCACTCGATCTTTGGAACAAAACTGCATTAAAATAATTTGACTTCCGACTCAGCTAAGAAAGATATTAAGGGATATTCTTTGATGAACAGAAAATATATGGAAAGTATTAAATAGGGTCTACCTTGAAATAAATGGCCATATCTTTGTCAAAAATTGCCCCATTTCAATTATAAAGGTGTTTTTAGAGTTCACTCGATTTTTGGAACGAAACTGCATTAAAATAATTCGACTTTCGACTCTACTAAGAAAGATATTAAGGGATATTCTTCGATTAATAGAAAATATAAGGCAAACATTAAATAGGGTCAACCTTGAAATAAATGGCCATATCTTCGTCAAAAATTTCCCCATTTCAATTACAAAGGTGTTTTTAGAATTCACTCGATCTTCGAAACAAAACTGCATTAAAATAATTTGACTTCCGACTCATCTTAGAAAGGTATTAAGGGATATTCTTCGATAAATAGAAAATATATGGAAAGCATTGAATAGGGTCTACCTTGAAATAAATGGCCATATTTTCGTCTAAAATTGCCCCATTTCAATTATAGAGGTGTTTTTAGAATTCACTCGATCTTTGAAACAAAACTGCATTAAAATAATTTGACTTCCGACTCATCTAAGAAAGATATTAAGGGATATTCTTCGATAAATAGAAAATATATGGAAAGCATTGAATAGGGTCTACCTTGAAATAAATGGCCATATCTTCGTCAAAAATTGCCCCATTTCAATTATAAAGGTGTTTTTAGAATTCACTCGATCTTTGAAACAAAACTGCATTAAAATAATTTGACTTCCGACTCATCTAAGAAAGATATTAAGGGATATTCTTCGATTAATAGAAAATATAAGCCAAACATTAAATAGGGTCAACCTTGAAATAAATGGCCATATCTTCGTCAAAAATTTCCCCATTTCAATTATAAAGGTGTTTTTAGAATTCACTCGATCTTTGAAACAAAACTGCATTAAAATAATTTGACTTCCGACTCATCTTAGAAAGGTATTAAGGGATATTCTTCGATAAATAGAAAATATATGGAAAGCATTGAATAGGGTCTACCTTGAAATAAATGGCCATATTTTCGTCTAAAATTGCCCCATTTCATATATAGACGTGTTTTTAGAATTCACTCGATCTTTGAAACAAAACTGCATTAAAATAATTTGACTTCCGACTCATCTAAGAAAGATATTAAGGGATATTCTTCGATAAATAGAAAATATATGGAAAGCATTAAATAGGCTCTACCTTGAAATAAATGGCCATATCTTCGTCAAAAATTGCCCCATTTCAATTATAAAGGTGTTTTTAGAATTCAATCGATCTGTGGAACAAAACTGCATTAAAATAATTCGACTTTCGACTCATCTAAGAAAGATATTAAGGGATATTCTTCGATTAATAGAAAATATAAGCCAAATATTAAATAGGGTCAACCTTGAAATAAATGGCCATATCTTCGTCAAAAATTGCCCCATTTCAATTATAAAGGTGTTTTAAGATTTCACTCGATCTTTGAAACAAAACTGCATTAAAATAATTTGACTTCCGACTCATCTAAGAAAGATATTAAGGGATATTCTTCGATTAATAGAAAATATAAGGCAAACATTAAATAGGGTCAACCTTGAAATAAATGCCCATATCTGCGTCAAAAATTGCCCCATTTCAATTATAAAGGTATTTTTAGAATTCGCTCGATCTTTGGAACAAAACTGCATTAAAATAATTTGACTTCCGACTCAGCTAAGAAAGATATTGAGGGATATTCTTCGACAAATAGAAAATATATGGAAAGCATTAAATAGGCTCTACCTTGAAATAAATGGCCATATCTTCGTCAAAAATTGCCCCATTTCAATTATAAAGGTGTTTTTAGAATTCACTCGATCTTTGAAACAAAACTGCATTAAAATAGTTTGACTTCCGACTCATCTAAAAAAGATATAAAGGGATATTCTTCGATTAATAGAAAATATAAGGCAAACATTAAAAAGGGTCAACCTTGAAATAAATGGCAATATCTTCGTCAAAAATTGCCCCATTTCAATTATAAAGGTGTTTTTAGAATTGACTCGATCTTTGGAACAAAATTGCATTAAAATAATTTGACTTCCGACTTAGCTTAGAAAGGTATTAAGGGATATTCTTCGATAAATAGAAAATATATGGAAAGTATTAAGTAGGCTCTACCTTGAAATAAATGGCCATATCTTTGTCAAAAATTGCCCCATTTCAATTATAAAGGTGTTTTTAGAATTCACTCGATCTTTGGAACAAAATTGCATTAAAATAATTTGACTTCCGACTCATCTTAGAAAGATCTTAAGGGATATTCTTTGATTAACAGAAAATATATGGAAAGTATTAAGTAGGGTCTACCTTGAAATAAATGGCTATATCTTCGTCAAAAATTGCCCCATTTCAATTATAAAGGTGTTTTTAGAATTCACTCGATCTCTGGAACAAAACTGCATTAAAATAATTTGACTTCCGACTCATCTAAGAAAGATATTAAGGGATATTCTTCGATTAATAGAAAATATAAGCCAAACATTAAATAGGGTCAACCTTGAAATAAATGGCCATATCTTCGTCAAAAAATGCCGCATTTCAATTATAAAGATGTTTTCAGAATTCACTCGATCTTTGGAACAAAACTGCATTAAAATAATTTGACTTCCGACTCATGTAAGACAGATATTAAGGGATATTCTTCGATAAATAGAAAATATATGGAAAGCATTAAATAGGGTCTACCTTGAAATAAATGGCCATATCTTCGTCAAAAATTGCCCCATTTCAATTATAAAGGTGTTTTTAGAATTCACTCGATCTTTGAAACAAAACTGCATTAAAATAATTTGACTTCCGACTCATCTAAGAAAGATATTAAGGGATATTCTTCGATTAATAGAAAATATAAGGCAAACATTAAATAGGGTCAACCTTGAAATAAATGGCCATATCTTCGTCAAAAATTGCCCCATTTCAATTATAAAGGTGTTTTTAGAATTCACTCGATCTTTGGAACAAAACTGCATTAAAATAATTTGACTTCCGACTCATCTAAGAAAGGTATTAAGGGATATTCTTCGATAAATAGAAAATATATTGAAAGCATTAAATAGGGTCTACCTTGAAATAAATGGCCATATCTTCGTCAAAAATTGCCCCATTTCAATTATAAAGGTGTTTTTAAAAATTTACCCGATCTTTGGAACAAAACTGCATTAAAATAATTTGACTACAGACTCATGTAAGAAAGACATTAAAGGGATATTCTTCGATAAATAGAAAATATATGGAAAGCATTTAAATAGGGTCAACCTTGAAATAAATGGCCATATCTTCGTCAAAAATTGCCCAATTTCAATTATAAAGTTGTTTTTAGAATTCAACCAATCCTTGGAACAAAACTGCATTAAAATAATTTGACTTCCGACTCATCTAAGAATGATATTAAGGGATATTCTTCGATTAATAGAAAATATAAGGCAAACATTAAATTGGGTCAACCTAGAAATAAATGGCCATATCTTTGTCAAAAATTGCCCCATTTCAATTATAAAGGTGTTTTTAGAATTCACTCGATCTTTGGAACAAAATTGCATTAAAATAATTTGACTTCCGACTCATCTTAGAAAGGTATTAAGGGATATTCTTCGATTAATAGAAAATATAAGCCAAACATTAAATAGGGTCAACCTTGAAATAAATGGCCATATCTTCGTCTAAAATTACCCCATTTCAATAATAAAGGTGTTTTTAGAATTCACTCGATCTTCGGTACAAAATTGCATTAAAAAAATTTGACTTCCGACTCATCTTAGAAAGGTATTAAGGGATATTCTTCGATAAATAGAAAATATATGGAAAGTATTAAGTAGGGTCTACCTTGAAATAAATGGCCATATCTTTGTCAAAAATTGCCCCATTTCAATTATAAAGGTGTTTTTAGAATTCACTCGATCTTTGGAACAAAATTGCATTAAAATAATTTGACTTCCGACTCATCTTAGAAAGGTATTAAGGGATATTCTTCGATAAATAGAAAATATATTGAAAGCATTAAATAGGGTCTACCTTGAAATAAATGGCCATATCTTCGTCAAAAATTGCCCCATTTCAATTATAAAGGTGTTTTTAAAATTGGCCCGATCTTTGGAACAAGACTGCATTAAAATAATTTGACTACAGACTCATGTAAGAGAGATATTAAGGGATATTCTTCGATAAATAGAAAATATATGGAAAGCATTAAATAGGGTCTACCTTGAAATAAATGGCCATATCTTTGTCAAAAATTGCCCCATTTCAATTATAAAGGTGTTTTTAGAATTCACTCGATCTTTGGAGCAAAATTGCATTAAAATAATTTGACTTCCGACTCATCTTAGAAATGTATTAAGGGATATTCTTCGATAAATAGAAAATATATGGAAAGTATTAAGTAGGGTCTACCTTGAAATAAATGGCCATATCTTTGTCAAAAATTGCCCCATTTCAATTATAAAGGTGTTTTTAGAATTCACTCGATCTTTGGAACAAAATTGCATTAAAATAATTTGACTTCCGACTCATCTTAGAAAGGTATTAAGGGATATTCTTCGATAAATAGAAAATATATGGAAAGTATTAAGTAGGGTCTACCTTGAAATAAATGGCCATATCTTCGTCAAAAATTACCCCATTTCAATTATAAAGGTGTTTTTAGAATTCACTCGATCTTTGGAACAAAAACTGCATTAAAATAATTTGACTTCCGACTCATCTAAGAAAGATTTTAAGGGATATTCTTCGATAAATAGAAAATATATGGAAAGCATTAAATAGGGTCAACCTTGAAATAAATGGCCATATCTTCGTCTAAAATTACCCCATTTCAATAATAAAGGTGTTTTTAGAATTGACTCGATCTTTGGAACAAAACTGCGTTAAAATAATTTGACTTCCGACTCATCTAAGAAAGATCTTAAGGGATATTCTTTGATAAATAGAAAATATATGGAAAGCATTAAATAGGGTCAACCTTGAAATAAATGGCCATATCTTCGTCAAAAATTGCCCCATTTCAATTATAAAGGTGTTTTTAGAATTCACTCGATCTCTGGAACAAAACTGCATTAAAATAATTTGACTTCCGACTCATCTAAGAAAGATATTAAGGGATATTCTTCGATTAATAGAAAATATAAGCCAAACATTAAATAGGGTCAACCTTGAAATAAATGGCCATATCTTCGTCAAAAAATGCCGCATTTCAATTATAAAGATGTTTTCAGAATTCACTCGATCTTTGAAACAAAACTGCATTAAAACAATTTGACTTCCGACTCATGTAAGACAGATATTAAGGGATATTCTTCGATAAATAGAAAATATATGGAAAGCATTAAATAGGGTCTACCTTGAAATAAATGGCCATATCTTCGTCAAAAATTGCCCCATTTCAATTATAAAGGTGTTTTTAGAATTCACTCGATCTTTGAAACAAAACTGCATTAAAATAATTTGACTTCCGACTCATCTAAGAAAGATATTAAGGGATATTCTTCGATTAATAGAAAATATAAGGCAAACATTAAATAGGGTCAACCTTGAAATAAATGGCCATATCTTCGTCAAAAATTGCCCCATTTCAATTATAAAGGTGTTTTTAGAATTCACTCGATCTTTGGAACAAAACTGCATTAAAATAATTTGACTTCCGACTCATCTAAGAAAGGTATTAAGGGATATTCTTCGATAAATAGAAAATATATTGAAAGCATTAAATAGGGTCTACCTTGAAATAAATGGCCATATCTTCGTCAAAAATTGCCCCATTTCAATTATAAAGGTGTTTTTAAAATTTACCCGATCTTTGGAATAAAACTGCATTAAAATAATTTGACTACAGACTCATCTAAGAAAGATATTAAGGGATATTCTTTGATCAACAGAAAATATATGGAAAGCATTAAATAGGGTCTACCTTGAAATAAATGGCCATATCTCCGTCAAAAATCGCCCCATTTCAATTATAAAGGTGTTTTTAGAATTCAACCAATCCTTGGAACAAAACTGCATTAAAATAATTTGACTTCCGACTCATCTAAGAATGATATTAAGGGATATTCTTCGATTAATAGAAAATATATTGAAAGCATTAAATAGGGTCTACCTTGAAATAAATGGCCATATCTTCGTCAAAAATTGCCCCATTTCAATTATAAAGGTGTTTTTAAAATTTACCCGATCTTTGGAACAAAACTGCATTAAAATAATTTGACTACAGACTCATGTAAGAAAGATATTAAGGGATATTCTTCGATAAATAGAAAATATATGGAAAGTATTAAGTAGGGTCTACCTTGAAATAAATGGCCATATCTTTGTCAAAAATTGCCCCATTTCAATTATAAAGGTGTTTTTAGAATTCACTCGATCTTTGGAACAAAATTGCATTAAAATAATTTGACTTCCGACTCATCTTAGAAAGGTATTAAGGGATATTCTTCGATAAATAGAAAATATATTGAAAGCATTAAATAGGGTCTACCTTGAAATAAATGGCCATATCTTCGTCAAAAATTGCCCCATTTCAATTATAAAGGTGTTTTTAAAATTTGCCCGATCTTTGGAACAAAACTGCATTAAAATAATTTGACTACAGACTCATGTAAGAGAGATATTAAGGGATATTCTTCGATAAATAGAAAATATATGGAAAGCATTAAATAGGGTCTACCTTGAAATAAATGGCCATATCTTTGTCAAAAATTGCCCCATTTCAATTATAAAGGTGTTTTTAGAATTCACTCGATCTCTGGAACAAAACCATTAAAAAATACCTTTAATATTCTTATAAATAAATATATGGGCATTAATGGGTCTACCTTGAAATAAATGGCCATATCTTTGTCAAAAATTGCCCCATTTCAATTATAAAGGTGTTTTTAGAATTCACTCGATCTCTGGAACAAAACTGCATTAAAATAATTTGACTTCCGACTCATCTAAGAAAGGTATTAAGGGATATTCTTCGATAAATAGAAAATATATTGAAAGTATTAAGTCGGGTCTACCTTGAAATAAATGGCCATATCTTTGTCAAAAATTGCCCCATTTCAATTATAAAGGTGTTTTTAGAATTCACTCGATCTTTGGGAACAAAATTGCATTAAAATAATTTGACTACCGACTCATCTTAGAAAGGTATTAAGGGATATTCTTCGATTAATAGAAAATATAAGCCAAATATTAAAGTAGGGTCTACCTTGAAATAAATGGCCATATCTTTGTCAAAAATTGCCCCATTTCAATTATAAAGGTGTTTTTAAAATTTGCCCGATCTTTGGAACAAAACTGCATTAAAATAATTTGACTACAGACTCATGTAAGAAAGATATTAAGGGATATTCTTCGATAAATAGAAAATATATGGAAAGTATTAAGTAGGGTCTACCTTGAAATAAATGGCCATATCTTTGTCAAAAATTGCCCCATTTCAATTATAAAGGTGTTTTTAGAATTCACTCGATCTTTGGAACAAAATTGCATTAAATAAATTTGACTTCCCGACTCATCTAAGAAAGATATTAAGGGATATTCTTCGATTAATAGAAAATATAAGCCAAACATTAAATAGGGTCAACCTTGAAATAAATGGCCATATCTTCGTCAAAAAATGCCGCATTTCAATTATAAAGATGTTTTCAGAATTCACTCGATCTTTGGAACAAAACTGCATTAAAATAATTTGACTTCCGACTCATGTAAGACAGATATTAAGGGATATTCTTCGATAAATAGAAAATATATGGAAAGCATTAAATAGGGTCTACCTTGAAATAAATGGCCATATCTTCGTCAAAAATTGCCCCATTTCAATTATAAAGGTGTTTTTAGAATTCACTCGATCTTTGAAACAAAACTGCATTAAAATAATTTGACTTCCGACTCATCTAAGAAAGATATTAAGGGATATTCTTCGATTAATAGAAAATATAAGGCAAACATTAAATAGGGTCAACCTTGAAATAAATGGCCATATCTTCGTCAAAAATTGCCCCATTTCAATTATAAAGGTGTTTTTAGAATTCACTCGATCTTTGGAACAAAACTGCATTAAAATAATTTGACTTCCGACTCATCTAAGAAAGGTATTAAGGGATATTCTTCGATAAATAGAAAATATATTGAAAGCATTAAATAGGGTCTACCTTGAAATAAATGGCCATATCTTCGTCAAAAATTGCCCCATTTCAATTATAAAGGTGTTTTTAAAATTTACCCGATCTTTGGAACAAAACTGCATTAAAATAATTTGACTACAGACTCATGTAAGAAAGACATTAAAGGGATATTCTTCGATAAATAGAAAATATATGGAAAGCATTTAAATAGGGTCAACCTTGAAATAAATGGCCATATCTTCGTCAAAAATTGCCCCATTTCAATAATAAAGGTGTTTTTAGAATTCAACCAATCCTTGGAACAAAACTGCATTAAAATAATTTGACTTCCGACTCATCTAAGAATGATATTAAGGGATATTCTTCGATTAATAGAAAATATAAGGCAAACATTAAATTGGGTCAACCTTGAAATAAATGGCCATATCTTTGTCAAAAATTGCCCCATTTCAATTATAAAGGTGTTTTTAGAATTCACTCGATCTTTGGAACAAAATTGCATTAAAATAATTTGACTTCCGACTCATCTTAGAAAGGTATTAAGGGATATTCTTCGATTAATAGAAAATATAAGCCAAACATTAAATAGGGTCAACCTTGAAATAAATGGCCATATCTTCGTCTAAAATTACCCCATTTCAATAATAAAGGTGTTTTTAGAATTCACTCGATCTTCGGAACAAAATTGCATTAAAAAAATTTGACTTCCGACTCATCTTAGAAAGGTATTAAGGGATATTCTTCGATAAATAGAAAATATATGGAAAGTATTAAGTAGGGTCTACCTTGAAATAAATGGCCATATCTTTGTCAAAAATTGCCCCATTTCAATTATAAAGGTGTTTTTAGAATTCATTCGATCTTTGGAACAAAATTGCATTAAAATAATTTGACTTCCGACTCATCTTAGAAAGGTATTAAGGGATATTCTTCGATAAATAGAAAATATATTGAAAGCATTAAATAGGGTCTACCTTGAAATAAATGGCCATATCTTCGTCAAAAATTGCCCCATTTCAATTATAAAGGTGTTTTTAGAATTCACTTGATCTTTGGAGCAAAATTGCATTAAAATAATTTGACTTCCGACTCATCTTAGAAATGTATTAAGGGATATTCTTCGATAAATAGAAAATATATGGAAAGTATTAAGTAGGGTCTACCTTGAAATAAATGGCCATATCTTTGTCAAAAATTGCCCCATTTCAATTATAAAGGTGTTTTTAGAATTCATTCGATCTTTGGAACAAAACTGCGTTAAAATAATTTGACTACAGACTCATGTAAGAGAGATATTAAGGGATATTCTTCGATAAATAGAAAATATATGGAAAGCATTAAATAGGGTCTACCTTGAAATAAATGGCCATATCTTTGTCAAAAATTGCCCCATTTCAATTATAAAGGTGTTTTTAGAATTCACTTGATCTTTGGAGCAAAATTGCATTAAAATAATTTGACTTCCGACTCATCTTAGAAATGTATTAAGGGATATTCTTCGATAAATAGAAAATATATGGAAAGTATTAAGTAGGGTCTACCTTGAAATAAATGGCCATATCTTTGTCAAAAATTGCCCCATTTCAATTATAAAGGTGTTTTTAGAATTCACTCGATCTTTGGAACAAAATTGCATTAAAATAATTTGACTTCCGACTCATCTTAGAAAGGTATTAAGGGATATTCTTCGATTAATAGAAAATATAAGCCAAACATTAAATAGGGTCTACCTTGAAATAAATGGCCATATCTTCGTCAAAAATTACCCCATTTCAATTATAAAGGTGTTTTTAGAATTCACTCAATCTTTGGAACAAAACTGCATTAAAATAATTTGACTTCCGACTCATCTAAGAAAGATATTAAGGGATATTCTTCGATAAATAGAAAATATATGGAAAGCATTAAATAGGGTCAACCTTGAAATAAATGGCCATATCTTCGTCTAAAATTACCCCATTTCAATAATAAAGGTGTTTTTAGAATTGACTCGATCTTTGGAACAAAACTGCGTTAAAATAATTTGACTTCCGACTCATCTAAGAAAGATATTAAGGGATATTCTTCGATAAATAGAAAATATATGGAAAGCATTAAATAGGGTCAACCTTGAAATAAATGACCATATCTTCGTCAAAAATTGCCTCATTTCAATTATAAAGGTGTTTTTAGAATTCACTCGATCTCTGGAACAAAACTGCATTAAAATAATTTGACTTCCGACTCATCTAAGAAAGGTATTAAGGGATATTCTTCGATTAATAGAAAATATAAGCCAAACATTAAATAGGGTCAACCTTGAAATAAATGGCCATATCTTCGTCAAAAAATGCCGCATTTCAATTATAAAGATGTTTTCAGAATTCACTCGATCTTTGAAACAAAACTGCATTAAAACAATTTGACTTCCGACTCATGTAAGACAGATATTAAGGGATATTCTTCGATAAATAGAAAATATATGGAAAGCATTAAATAGGGTCTACCTTGAAATAAATGGCCATATCTTCGTCAAAAATTGCCCCATTTCAATTATAAAGGTGTTTTTAGAATTCACTCGATCTTTGAAACAAAACTGCATTAAAATAATTTGACTTCCGACTCATCTAAGAAAGATATTAAGGGATATTCTTCGATTAATAGAAAATATAAGGCAAACATTAAATAGGGTCAACCTTGAAATAAATGGCCATATCTTCGTCAAAAATTGCCCCATTTCAATTATAAAGGTGTTTTTAGAATTCACTCGATCTTTGGAACAAAACTGCATTAAAATAATTTGACTTCCGACTCATCTAAGAAAGGTATTAAGGGATATTCTTCGATAAATAGAAAATATATTGAAAGCATTAAATAGGGTCTACCTTGAAATAAATGGCCATATCTTCGTCAAAAATTGCCCCATTTCAATTATAAAGGTGTTTTTAAAATTTACCCGATCTTTGGAATAAAACTGCATTAAAATAATTTGACTACAGACTCATGTAAGAGAGATATTAAGGGATATTCTTCGATAAATAGAAAATATATGGAAAGCATTAAATAGGGTCTACCTTGAAATAAATAGCCATATCTTCGTCAAAAATTGCCCCATTTCAATAATAAAGGTGTTTTTAGAATTCAACCAATCCTTGGAACAAAACTGCATTAAAATAATTTGACTTCCGACTCATCTAAGAATGATATTAAGGGATATTCTTCGATTAATAGAAAATATATTGAAAGCATTAAATAGGGTCTACCTTGAAATAAATGGCCATATCTTCGTCAAAAATTGCCCCATTTCAATTATAAAGGTGTTTTTAAAATTTACCCGATCTTTGGAACAAAACTGCATTAAAATAATTTGACTACAGACTCATGTAAGAAAGATATTAAGGGATATTCTTCGATAAATAGAAAATATATGGAAAGTATTAAGTAGGGTCTACCTTGAAATAAATGGCCATATCTTTGTCAAAAATTGCCCCATTTCAATTATAAAGGTGTTTTTAGAATTCACTCGATCTTTGGAACAAAATTGCATTAAAATAATTTGACTTCCGACTCATCTTAGAAAGGTATTAAGGGATATTCTTCGATAAATAGAAAATATATTGAAAGCATTAAATAGGGTCTACCTTGAAATAAATGGCCATATCTTCGTCAAAAATTGCCCCATTTCAATTATAAAGGTGTTTTTAAAATTTGCCCGATCTTTGGAACAAAACGGCATTAAAATAATTTGACTACAGACTCATGTAAGAGAGATATTAAGGGATATTCTTCGATAAATAGAAAATATATGGAAAGCATTAAATAGGGTCTACCTTGAAATAAATGGCCATATCTTTGTCAAAAATTGCCCCATTTCAATTATAAAGGTGTTTTTAGAATTCACTCGATCTCTGGAACAAAACTGCATTAAAATAATTTGACTTCCGACTCATCTAAGAAAGGTATTAAGGGATATTCTTCGATAAATAGAAAATATATTGAAAGCATTAAATAGGGTCTACCTTGAAATAAATGGCCATATCTTCGTCAAAAATTGCCCCATTTCAATTATAAAGGTGTTTTTAAAATTGGCTCGATCTTTGGAACAAAACTGCATTAAAATAATTTGACTACCGACTCATCTTAGAATGGTATTAAGGGATATTCTTCGATAAATAGAAAATATATTGAAAGCATTAAATAGGGTCTACCTTGAAATAAATGGCCATATCTTCGTCAAAAATTGCCCCATTTCAATTATAAAGGTGTTTTTAAAATTTGCCCGATCTTTGGAACAAAACTGCATTAAAATAATTTGACTACAGACTCATGTAAGAGAGATATTAAGGGATATTCTTCGATAAATAGAAAATATATGGAAAGTATTAAGTAGGGTCTACCTTGAAATAAATGGCCATATCTTTGTCAAAAATTGCCCCATTTCAATTATAAAGGTGTTTTTAGAATTCACTCGATCTTTGGAACAAAATTGCATTAAAATAATTTGACTTCCGACTCATCTAAGAAAGATATTAAGGGATATTCTTCGATTAATAGAAAATATAAGCCAAACATTAAATAGGGTCAACCTTGAAATAAATGGCCATATCTTCGTCAAAAAATGCCGCATTTCAATTATAAAGATGTTTTTAGAATTCACTCGATCTTTGGAACAAAACTGCATTAAAATAATTTGACTTCCGACTCATCTAAGAAAGATATTAAGGGATATTCTTCGATAAATAGAAAATATATGGAAAGCATTAAATAGGGTCTACCTTGAAATAAATGGCCATATCTTCGTCAAAAATTGCCCCATTTCAATTATAAAGGTGTTTTTAGAATTCACTCGATCTTTGAAACAAAACTGCATTAAAATAATTTGACTTCCGACTCATCTAAGAAAGGTATTAAGGGATATTCTTCGATAAATAGAAAATATATTGAAAGCATTAAATAGGGTCTACCTTGAAATAAATGGCCATATCTTCGTCAAAAATTGCCCCATTTCAATTATAAAGGTGTTTTTAAAATTGGCTCGATCTTTGGAACAAAACTGCATTAAAATAATTTGACTACCGACTCATCTTAGAATGGTATTAAGGGATATTCTTCGATAAATAGAAAATATATTGAAAGCATTAAATAGGGTCTACCTTGAAATAAATGGCCATATCTTCGTCAAAAATTGCCCCATTTCAATTATAAAGGTGTTTTTAAAATTTGCCCGATCTTTGGAACAAAACTGCATTAAAATAATTTGACTACAGACTCATGTAAGAGAGATATTAAGGGATATTCTTCGATAAATAGAAAATATATGGAAAGCATTAAATAGGGTCTACCTTGAAATAAATGGCCATATCTTTGTCAAAAATTGCCCCATTTCAATTATAAAGGTGTTTTTAGAATTCACTCGATCTTTGGAACAAAATTGCATTAAAATAATTTGACTTCCGACTCATCTTAGAAAGGTATTAAGGGATATTCTTCGATAAATAGAAAATATATGGAAAGTATTAAGTAGGGTCTACCTTGAAATAAATAGCCATATCTTTGTCAAAAATTGCCCCATTTCAATTATAAAGGTGTTTTTAGAATTCACTCGATCTTTGGAACAAAATTGCATTAAAATAATTTGACTTCCGACTCATCTTAGAAAGGTATTAAGGGATATTCTTCGATTAATAGAAAATATAAGCCAAACATTAAATAGGGTCAACCTTGAAATAAATGGCCATATCTTCGTCTAAAATTACCCCATTTCAATAATAAAGGTGTTTTTAGAATTCATTCGATCTTCGGAACAAAATTGCATTAAAAAAATTTGACTTCCGACTCATCTTAGAAAGGTATTAAGGGATATTCTTCGATAAATAGAAAATATATGGAAAGTATTAAGTAGGGTCTACCTTGAAATAAATGGCCATATCTTTGTCAAAAATTGCCCCATTTCAATTATAAAGGTGTTTTTAGAATTCACTCGATCTTTGGAACAAAATTGCATTAAAATAATTTGACTTCCGACTCATCTTAGAAAGGTATTAAGGGATATTCTTCGATTAATAGAAAATATATGGCGAACATTAAATAGGGTCAACCTTGAAATAAATGGCCATATCTTCGTCTAAAATTACCCCATTTCAATTATAAAGGTGTTTTTAGAATTCACTCGATCTTTGGAACAAAACTGCATTAAAATAATTTGACTTCCGACTCATCTAAGAAAGATTTTAAGGGATATTCTTCGATAAATAGAAAATATATGGAAAGCATTAAATAGGGTCAACCTTGAAATAAATGGCCATATCTTCGTCTAAAATTACCCCATTTCAATAATAAAGGTGTTTTTAGAATTGACTCGATCTTTGGAACAAAATTGCATTAAAATAATTTGACTTCCGACTTAGCTTAGAAAGGTATTAAGGGATATTCTTCGATAAATAGAAAATATATGGAAAGTATTAAGTAGGCTCTACCTTGAAATAAATGGCCATATCTTTGTCAAAAATTGCCCCATTTCAATTATAAAGGTGTTTTTAGAATTCACTCGATCTTTGGAACAAAACTGCGTTAAAATAATTTGACTTCCGACTCATCTAAGAAAGATCTTAAGGGATATTCTTTGATTAACAGAAAATATATGGAAAGTATTAAGTAGGGTCTACCTTGAATAAATGGCTATATCTTCGTCAAAAATTGCCCCATTTCAATTATAAAGGTGTTTTTAGAATTCACTCGATCTCTGGAACAAAACTGCACTAAAATAATTTGACTTCCGACTCATCTAAGAAAGATATTAAGGGATATTCTTCGATTAATAGAAAATATAAGCCAAACATTAAATAGGGTCAACCTTGAAATAAATGGCCATATCTTCGTCAAAAAATGCCGCATTTCAATTATAAAGATGTTTTCAGAATTCACTCGATCTTTGGAACAAAACTGCATTAAAATAATTTGACTTCCGACTCATGTAAGACAGATATTAAGGGATATTCTTCGATAAATAGAAAATATATGGAAAGCATTAAATAGGGTCTACCTTGAAATAAATGGCCATATCTTCGTCAAAAATTGCCCCATTTCAATTATAAAGGTGTTTTTAGAATTCACTCGATCTTTGAAACAAAACTGCATTAAAATAATTTGACTTCCGACTCATCTAAGAAAGATATTAAGGGATATTCTTCGATTAATAGAAAATATAAGGCAAACATTAAATAGGGTCAACCTTGAAATAAATGGCCATATCTTCGTCAAAAATTGCCCCATTTCAATTATAAAGGTGTTTTTAGAATTCACTCGATCTTTGGAACAAAACTGCATTAAAATAATTTGACTTCCGACTCATCTAAGAAAGGTATTAAGGGATATTCTTCGATAAATAGAAAATATATGGAAAGCATTAAATAGGGTCTACCTTGAAATAAATGGCCATATCTTCGTCAAAAATTGCCCCATTTCAATTATAAAGGTGTTTTTAGAATTTACCCGATCTTTGAAACAAAACTGCATTAAAATAATTTGACTACAGACTCATGTAAGAAAGATATTAAGGGATATTCTTCGATAAATAGAAAATATATGGAAAGCATTAAATAGGGTCTACCTTGAAATAAATAGCCATATCTTCGTCAAAAATTGCCCCATTTCAATAATAAAGGTGTTTTTAGAATTCAACCAATCCTTGGAACAAAACTGCATTAAAATAATTTGACTTCCGACTCATCTAAGAATGATATTAAGGGATATTCTTCGATTAATAGAAAATATAAGGCAAACATTAAATTGGGTCAACCTTGAAATAAATGGCCATATCTTTGTCAAAAATTGCCCCATTTCAATTATAAAGGTGTTTTTAGAATTCACTCGATCTTTGGAACAAAACTGCATTAAAATAATTTGACTTCCGACTCATCTAAGAAAGATATTAAGGGATATTCTTCGATTAATAGAAAATATAAGGCAAACATTAAATTGGGTCAACCTTGAAATAAATGGCCATATCTTTGTCAAAAATTGCCCCGTTTCAATTATAAAGGTGTTTTTAGAATTCACTCGATCTTTGGAACAAAATTGCATTAAAATAATCTGACTTCCGACTCATCTTAGAAAGGTATTAAGGGATATTCTTCGATGAATAGAAAATATAAGCCAAACATTAAATAGGGTCAACCTTGAAATAAATGGCCATATCTTCGTCTAAAATTACCCCATTTCAATAATAAAGGTGTTTTTAGAATTCACTCGATCTTTGGAACAAAACTGCATTAAAATAATTTGACTTCCGACTCATCTAAGAAAGATATTAAGGGATATTCTTCGATTAATAGAAAATATAAGGCAAACATTAAATAGGGTCAACCTTGAAATAAATGGCCATATCTTTGTCAAAAATTGCCCCATTTCAATTATAACGGTGTTTTTAGAATGCACTCGATCTTTGGAACAAAATTGCATTAAAATAATTTGACTTCCGACTCATCTTAGAAAGGTATTAAGGGATATTCTTCGATAAATAGAAAATATATGGAAAGTATTAAGTAGGGTCTACCTTGAAATAAATGGCCATATCTTCGTCAAAAATTGCCCCATTTCAATTATAAAGGTGTTTTTAGAATTCACTCGATCTTTGGAACAAAATTGCATTAAAATAATTTGACTACCGACTCATCTTAGAAAGGTATTAAGGGATATTCTTCGATTAATAGAAAATATAAGCCAAATATTAAGTAGGGTCTACCTTGAAATAAATGGCCATATCTTTGTCAAAAATTGCCCCATTTCAATTATAAAGGTGTTTTTAGAATTCACTCGATCTTTGGAACAAAACTGCATTAAAATAATTTGACTTCCGACTCATCTAAGAAAGATATTAAGGGATATTCTTCGATTAATAGAAAATATAAGGCAAACATTAAATTGGGTCAACCTTGAAATAAATGGCCATATCTTTGTCAAAAATTGCCCCGTTTCAATTATAAAGGTGTTTTTAGAATTCACTCGATCTTTGGAACAAAACTGCATTAAAATAATCTGACTTCCGACTCATCTTAGAAAGGTATTAAGGGATATTCTTCGATGAATAGAAAATATAAGCCAAACATTAAATAGGGTCAACCTTGAAATAAATGGCCATATCTGCGTCTAAAATTACCCCATTTCAATAATAAAGGTGTTTTTAGAATTCACTCGATCTTTGGAACAAAACTGCATTAAAATAATTTGACTTCCGACTCATCTAAGAAAGATATTAAGGGATATTCTTCGATTAATAGAAAATATAAGGCAAACATTAAATTGGGTCAACCTTGAAATAAATGCCCATATCTTTGTCAAAAATTGCCCCATTTCAATTATAACGGTGTTTTTAGAATGCACTCGATCTTTGGAACAAAATTGCATTAAAATAATTTGACTTCCGACTCATCTTAGAAAGGTATTAAGGGATATTCTTCGATAAATAGAAAATATATGGAAAGTATTAAGTCGGGTCTACCTTGAAATAAATGGCCATATCTTTGTCAAAAATTGCCCCATTTCAATTATAAAGGTGTTTTTAGAATTCACTCGATCTTTGGGAACAAAATTGCATTAAAATAATTTGACTACCGACTCATCTTAGAAAGGTATTAAGGGATATTCTTCGATTAATAGAAAATATAAGCCAAATATTAAGTAGGGTCTACCTTGAAATAAATGGCCATATCTTTGTCAAAAATTGCCCCATTTCAATTATAAAGGTGTTTTTAGAATTCACTCGATCTTTGGAACAAAATTGCATTAAAATAATTTGACTTCCGACTCATCTTAGAAAGGTATTAAGGGATATTCTTCGATTAATAGAAAATATAAGCCAAACATTAAATAGGGTCAACCTTGAAATAAATGGCCATATCTTCATCTAAAATTACCCCATTTCAATAATAAAGGTGTTTTTAGAATTCACCCAATCTTTCGAACAAAACTGCATTAAAATAATTTGACTTCCGACTCATCTTAGAAAGGTATTAAGGGATATTCTTCGATTAATAGAAAATATATGGAAAGCATTGAATAGGGTCTACCTTGAAATAAATGGCCATATCTTCGTCTAAAATTGCCCCATTTCAATAATAAAGGTGTTTTTAGAATTCACTCAATCTTTGGAACAAAACTGCATTAAAATAATTTGACTTCCGACTCATCTAAGAAAGATATTAAGGGATATTCTTCGATAAATAGAAAATATATGGAAAGCATTAAATAGGGTCAACCTTGAAATAAATGGCCATATCTTCGTCAAAAATTACCCCATTTCAATAATAAAGGTGTTTTTAGAATTCACTCGATCTTTGGAACAAAATTGCATTAAAATAATTTGACTTCCGACTCATCTAAGAAAGATATTAAGGGATATTCTTCGATTAATAGAAAATATAAGGCAAACATTAAATTGGGTCAACCTTGAAATAAATGGCCATATCTTTGTCAAAAATTGCCCCGTTTCAATTATAAAGGTGTTTTTAGAATTCACTCGATCTTTGGAACAAAATTGCATTAAAATAATTTGACTTCCGACTCATCTTAGAAAGGTATTAAGGGATATTCTTCGATTAATAGAAAATATAAGCCAAACATTAAATAGGGTCAACCTTGAAATAAATGGCCATATCTGCGTCTAAAAATTACCCCATTTCAATAATAAAGGTGTTTTTAGAATTCACTCGATCTTTGGAACAAAACTGCATTAAAATAATTTGACTTCCGACTCATCTAAGAAAGATATTAAGGGATATTCTTCGATTAATAGAAAATATAAGGCAAACATTAAATTGGGTCAACCTTGAAATAAATGCCCATATCTTTGTCAAAAATTGCCCCATTTCAATTATAACGGTGTTTTTAGAATGCACTCGATCTTTGGAACAAAATTGCATTAAAATAATTTGACTTCCGACTCATCTTAGAAAGGTATTAAGGGATATTCTTCGATAAATAGAAAATATATTGAAAGCATTAAATAGGGTCTACCTTGAAATAAATGGCCATATCTTTGTCAAAAATTGCCCCATTTCAATAATAAAGGTGTTTTTAGAATTCACTCGATCTTTGGAACAAAATTGCATTAAAATAATTTGACTTCCGACTCATCTTAGAAAGGTATTAAGGGATATTCTTCGATAAATAGAAAATATAAGGCAAAGCATTAAGTAGGGTCTACCTTGAAATAAATGGCCATATCTTCGTCAAAAATTGCCCCATTTCAATAATAAAGGTGTTTTTAGAATTCACTCGATCTTTGGAACAAAATTGCATTAAAATAATTTGACTTCCGACTCATCTTAGAAAGGTATTAAGGGATATTCTTCGATTAATAGAAAATATAAGCCAAACATTAAATAGGGTCAACCTTGAAATAAATGGCCATATCTTCGTCTAAAATTACCCCATTTCAATAATAAAGGTGTTTTTAGAATTCACTCGATCTTTGGAACAAAACTGCATTAAAATAATTTGACTTCCGACTCATCTAAGAAAGATATTAAGGGATATTCTTCGATAAATAGAAAATATAAGGAAAGCATTAAATAGGGTCAACCTTGAAATAAATGGCCATATCTTCGTCTAAAATTACCCCATTTCAATAATAAAGGTGTTTTTAGAATTCACTCGATCTTTGGAACAAAATTGCATTAAAATAATTTGACTTCCGACTCATCTAAGAAAGATATTAAGGGATATTCTTCGATTAATAGAAAATATAAGGCAAACATTAAATTGGGTCAACCTTGAAATAAATGGCCATATCTTTGTCAAAAATTGCCCCATTTCAATTATAAAGGTGTTTTTAGAATTCACTCGATCTTTGGAACAAAATTGCATTAAAATAATTTGACTTCCGACTCATCTAAGAAAGGTATTAAGGGATATTCTTCGATTAATAGAAAATATAAGGCAAACATTAAATAGGGTCAACCTTGAAATAAATGGCCATATCTGCGTCAAAAATTGCCCCATTTCAATAATAAAGGTGTTTTTAGAATTCACTCGATCTTTGGAACAAAACTGCATTAAAATAATTTGACTTCCGACTCATCTAAGAAAGATATTAAGGGATATTCTTCGATTAATAGAAAATATAAGGCAAACATTAAATTGGGTCAACCTTGAAATAAATGGCCATATCTTCGTCAAAAATTGCCCCATTTCAATTATAAAGGTGTTTTTAGAATGCACTCGATCTTTGGAACAAAACTGCATTAAAATAATTTGACTTCCGACTCATCTTAGAAAGGTATTAAGGGATATTCTTCGATAAATAGACAATATATGGAAAGCATTAAATAGGGTCAACCTTGAAATAAATGGCCATATCTTCGTCTAAAACTACCCCATTTCAATAATAAAGGTGTTTTTAGAATTCACTCGATCTTTGGAACAAAATTGCATTAAAATAATTTGACTTCCGACTCATCTTAGAAAGGTATTAAGGGATATTCTTCGATTAATAGAAAATATAAGCCAAACATTAAGTAGGGTCAACCTTGAAATAAATGCCCATATCTTTGTCAAAAATTGCCCCATTTCAATTATAACGGTGTTTTTAGAATTCACTCGATCTTTGGAACAAAATTGCATTAAAATAATTTGACTTCCGACTCATCTTAGAAAGGTATTAAGGGATATTCTTCGATTAATAGAAAATATAAGCCAAACATTAAATAGGGTCAACCTTGAAATAAATGGCCATATCTTCATCTAAAATTGCCCAATTTCAATTATAAAGGTGTTTTTAGAATTCGCTCGATCTTTGGAACAAAACTGCATTAAAATAATTTGACTTCCGACTCATCTTAGAAAGGTATTAAGGGATATTCTTCGATTAATAGAAAATATATGGAAAGCATTGAATAGGGTCTACCTTGAAATAAATGGCCATATCTTCGTCTAAAATTACCCCATTTCAATAATAAAGGTGTTTTTAGAATTCACTCGATCTTTGGAACAAAATTGCATTAAAATAATTTGACTTCCGACTCATCTAAGAAAGATATTAAGGGATATTCTTCGATAAATAGAAAATATATGGAAAGTATTAAGTAGGCTCTACCTTGAAATAAATGGCCATATCTTTGTCAAAAATTGCCCTATTTCAATTATAAAGGTGTTTTTAGAATTCACTCGATCTTTGGAACAAAACTGCGTTAAAATAATTTGACTTCCGACTCATCTAAGAAAGATCTTAAGGGATATTCTTCGATAAATAGAAAATATATGGAAAGCATTAAATAGGGTCTACCTTGAAATAAATGGCTATATCTTCGTCAAAAATTGCCCCATTTCAATTATAAAGGTGTTTTTAGAATTCACTCGATCTTCGAAACAAAACTGCATTAAAATAATTTGACTTCCGACTCATCTAAGAAAGATATTAAGGGATATTCTTCGATTAATAGAAAATATAAGGCAAACATTAAATTGGGTCAACCTTGAAATAAATGGCCATATCTTTGTCAAAAATTGCCCCGTTTCAATTATAAAGGTGTTTTTAGAATTCACTCGATCTTTGGAACAAAATTGCATTAAAATAATTTGACTTCCGACTCATCTTAGAAAGGTATTAAGGGATATTCTTCGATTAATAGAAAATATAAGCCAAACATTAAATAGGGTCAACCTTGAAATAAATGGCCATATCTTCGTCAAAAATTGCCCCATTTCAATTATAAAGGTGTTTTTAGAATTCACTCAATCTTTGGAACAAAACTGCATTAAAATAATTTGACTTCCGACTCAACTCAGAAAGATATTAAGGGATATTCTTCGATTAATAGAAAATATAAGGCAAACATTAAATTGGGTCAACCTTGAAATAAATGGCCATATCTTTGTCCAAAATTGCCCCATTTCAATTATAAAGGTGTTTTTAGAATTCACTCGATCTTTGGAACAAAATTGCATTAAAATAATTTGACTTCCGGCTCATCTTAGAAAGGTATTAAGGGATATTCTTCGATAAATAGAAAATATATGGAAAGTATTAAGTCGGGTCTACCTTGAAATAAATGGCCATATCTTTGTCAAAAATTGCCCCATTTCAATTATAAAGGTGTTTTTAGAATTCACTCGATCTTTGGAACAAAATTGCATTAAAATAATTTGACTTCCGACTCATCTTAGAAAGGTATTAAGGGATATTCTTCGATTAATAGAAAATATAAGCCAAACATTAAGTAGGGTCTACCTTGAAATAAATGGCCATATCTTGGTCAAAAATTGCCCCATTTCAATTATAAAGGTGTTTTTAGAATTCACTCGATCTTTGGAACAAAATTGCATTAAAATAATTTGACTTCCGACTCATCTTAGAAAGGTATTAAGGGATATTCTTCGATTAATAGAAAATATAAGCCAAACATTAAATAGGGTCAACCTTGAAATAAATGGCCATATCTTCGTCTAAAATTACCCCATTTCAATAATAAAGGTGTTTTTAGAATTCACTCGATCTTTGGAACAAAACTGCATTAAAATAATTTGACTTCCGACTCATCTAAGAAAGATATTAAGGGATATTCTTCGATAAATAGAAAATATATGGAAAGCATTAAATAGGGTCAACCTTGAAATAAATGGCCATATCTTCGTCTAAAATTACCCCATTTCAATAATAAAGGTGTTTTTAGAATTCACTCGATCTTTGGAACAAAACTGCATTAAAATAATTTGACTTCCGACTCATCTAAGAAAGATATTAAGGGATATTCTTCGATAAATAGAAAATATATGGAAAGTATTAAGTAGGCTCTACCTTGAAATAAATGGCCATATCTTTGTCAAAAATTGCCCCATTTCAATTATAAAGGTGTTTTTAGAATTCACTCGATCTTTGGAACAAAACTGCATTAAAATAATTTGACTTCCGACTCATCTAAGAAAGATCTTAAGGGATATTCTTCGATAAATAGAAAATATATGGAAAGTATTAAATAGGGTCTACCTTGAAATAAATGGCTATATCTCCGTCAAAAATTGCCCCATTTCAATTATAAAGGTGTTTTTAGAATTCACTCGATCTTCGAAACAAAATTGCTTTAAAATAATTTGACTTCCGACTCATCTAAGAAAGATATTAAGGGATATTCTTCGATTAATAGAAAATATAAGCCAAACATTAAATAGGGTCAACCTTGAAATAAATGGCCATATCTTCGTCAAAAAATGCCGCATTTCAATTATAAAGATGTTTTCAGAATTCACTCGATCTTTGGAACAAAACTGCATTAAAATAATTTGACTTGCGACTCATCTAAGAAAGATATTAAGGGATATTCTTCGATAAATAGAAAATATATGGAAAGCATTAAATAGGGTCTACCTTGAAATAAATGGCCATATCTTCGTCAAAAATTGCCCCATTTCAATTATAAAGGTGCTTTTAGAATTCACTCGATCTTTGGAACAAAACTGCATTAAAATAATTTGACTTCCGACTCATCTAAGAAAGGTATTAAGGGATATTCTTCGATAAATAGAAAATATATTGAAAGCATTAAATAGGGTCTACCTTGAAATAAATGGCCATATCTTCGTCAAAAATTGCCCCATTTCAATTATAAAGGTGTTTTTAAAATTTGCCCGATCTTTGAAACAAAACTGCATTAAAATAATTTGACTACCGACTCA
>NW_025062681.1:0-11301 GCF_018153295.1 Drosophila grimshawi | reverse complement strand
GAATAACCATATCTTCGTCAAAAAATTGCCCCATTTCAATTATAAAGGTGTTTTTAGAATTCACTTGATCTTTGGAACAAAACTGCATTAAAATAATTTGACTTCCGACTCATCTAAGAAAGATATTAAGGGATATTCTTCGATAAATAGAAAATATATGGAAAGCATTAAATAGGGTCTACCTTGAAATAAATGGCCATATCTTCGTCTAAAAATTGCCCCATTTCAATTATAAGGTGTTTTTTTAGAATTCACTCGATCTTTGGAACAAAACTGCATTAAAATAATTTGACTTCGACTCATCTAAGAAAGATATTAAGGGATATTCTTCGATAAATAGAAAATATATGGAAAGCATTAAATAGGGTCTACCTTGAAATAAATGGCCATATCTTCGTCAAAAATTGCCCCATTTCAATTATAAAGGTGTTTTTAGAATTCACTTGATCTTTGAAACAAAACTGCATTAAAATAATTTGACTTCCGACTCATCTAAGAAAGATATTAAGGGATATTCTTCGATAAATAGAAAATATGGAAAGCATTAAATAGGGTCTACCTTGAAATAAATGGCCATATCTTCGTCAAAAATTGCCCCATTTCAATTATAAAGGTGTTTTTAGAATTCACTCGATCTTTGGAACAAAACTGCATTAAAATAATTTGACTTCCGACTCATCTAAGAAAGATATTAAGGGATATTCTTCGATAAATAGAAAATATATGGAAAGCATTAAATAGGGTCTACCTTGAAATAAGTGACCATATCTTCGTCAAAAAATTGCCCCATTTCAATTATAAAGGTGTTTTTAGAATTCGCTTAATCTTTGAAACAAAACTGCATTAAAATAATTTGACTTCCGACTCATCGAAAAAAAGATATTAAGGGATATTCTTTGATAAATAGAAAATATATGGAAAGCATTAAATAGGGTCTACCTTGAAATAAATAGCCATATCTTCGTCAAAAATTGCCCCATTTCAATTATAAAGGTGTTTTTAGAATTCACTTGATCTTTGGAAAAAAACTGCATTAAAATAATTTGACTTCCGACTCATCTAAGAAAGATATTAAGGGATATTCTTCGATAAATAGAAAATATATGGAAAGCATTAAATAGGGTCTACCTTGAAATAAATGGCCATATCTTCGTCAAAAATTGCCCCATTTCAATTATAAAGGTGTTTTTAGAATTCACTTGATCTTTGGAACAAAACTGCATTAAAATAATTTGACTTCCGACTCATCTAAGAAAGATATTAAGGGATATTCTTCGATAAATAGAAAATATATGGAAAGCATTAAATAGGGTCTACCTTGAAATAAATGGCCATATCTTCGTCAAAAATTGCCCCATTTCAATTATAAAGGTGTTTTTAGAATTCACTTGATCTTTGGAACAAAACTGCATTAAAATAATTTGACTTCCGACTCATCTAAGAAAGATATTAAGGGATATTCTTCGATAAATAGAAAATATATGGAAAGCATTAAATAGGGTCTACCTTGAAATAAATGGCCATATCTTCATCTAAAGTTGCCCAATTTCAATTATAAAGGTGTTTATAGAATTCGCTTCATCTTAAGTACAAAACTGCATTAAAATAATTTGAATTCCGACTCATCTAAGAAAGATATTAAGGGATATTCTTCGATAAATAGAAAATATATGGAAAGCATTAAATAGGGTCTACCTTGAAATAAATGGCCATATCTTCGTCAAAAATTGCCCCATTTCAATTATAAAGGTGTTTTTAGAATTCGCCTAATCTTTGAAACAAAACTGCATTAAAATAATTTGACTACCGACTCATCTAAAAAGATATTAAGGGATATTCTTCGATAAATAGAAAATATATGGAAAGCATTAAATAGGGTCTACCTTGAAATAAATAGCCATATCTTCGTCAAAAATTGCCCCATTTCAATTATAAAGGTGTTTTTAGAATTCGCTTAATCTTTGAAACAAATCTGCATTAAAATAATTTGACTTCCGACTCATCTAAGAAAGATATTAAGGGATATTCTTCGATAAATAGAAAATATATGGAATGCATTAAATAGGGTCTACCTTGAAATAAATGGCCATATCTTCGTCAAAAATTGCCCCATTTCAATTATAAAGGTGTTTTTAGAATTCACTCGATCTTTGGAACAAAACTGCATTAAAATAATTTGACTTCCGACTCATCTAAGAAAGGTATTAAGGGATATTCGATAAATAGAAAATATATGGAAAGCATTAAATAGGGTCTACCTTGAAATAAATGGCCATATCTTCGTCAAAAATTGCCCCACTTCAATTATAAAGGTGTTTTTAGAATTCGCTTAATCTTTGGAACAAAACTGCATTAAAACAATTTGACTTCCGACTCATCTAAAAAAGATATTAAGGGATATTCTTCGATAAATAGAAAATATATGGAAAGTATTAAATAGGGTCTACCTTGAAATAAATGGCCATATCTTCGTCAAAAATTGCCCCATTTTAATTATAAAGGTGTTTTTAGAATTCACTCGATCTTTGGAACAAAACTGCATTAAAATAATTTGACTTCCGACTCATCTAAGAAAGGTATTAAGGGATATTCGATAAATAGAAAATATATGGAAAGCATTAAATAGGGTCTACCTTGAAATAAATGGCCATATCTTCGTCAAAAATTGCCCCATTTTAATTATAAAGGTGTTTTTAGCATTCGCTCGATCTTTGGAACAAAACTGCATTAAAATAATTTGACTTCCGACTCATCTAAGAAAGATATTAAGGATATTCTTCGACAAATAGAAAATATATGGAAAGCATTAAATAGGGTCTACCTTGGAAATAAATGGCCATATCTTCATCTAAAATTGCCCAATTTCAATTATAAAGGTGTTTTTAGAATTCGCTTGATTTTTGGAACAAAACTGCATTAAAATAATTTGACTTCCGACTCATCTAAGAAAGATATTAAGGGATATTCTTCGATAAATAGAAAATATATGGAAAGCATTAAATAGTGTCTACCTTGAAATAAATGGCCATATCTTCGTCAAAAATTGTCCCATTTCAATTATAAAGGTGTTTTTAGAATTCACTTGATCTTCGGAACAAAAACTGCATTAAAATAATTTGACTTCCGACTCATCTAAGAAAGATATTAAGGGATATTCTTCGATAAATAGAAAATATATGGAAAGCATTAAATAGGGTCTACCTTGAAATAAATGGCCATATCTTCGTCAAAAAATGCCCCACTTCAATTATAAAGGTGTTTTTAGAATTCGCTTAATCTTTGGAACAAAACTGTATTAAAACAATTTGACTTCCGACTCATCTAAAAAAGATATTAAGGGATATTCTTCGATAAATTGAAAATATATGGAAAGTATTAAATAGGGTCTACCTTGAAATAAATGGCCATATCTTCGTCAAAAATTGCCCCATTTTAATTATAAAGGTGTTTTTAGAATTCACTCGATCTTTGGAACAAAACTGCATTAAAATAATTTGACTTCCGACTCATCTAAGAAAGGTATTAAGGGATATTCGATAAATAGAAAATATATGGAAAGCATTAAATAGGGTCTACCTTGAAATAAATGGCCATATCTTCGTCAAAAATTGCCCCATTTTAATTATAAAGGTGTTTTTAGCATTCGCTCGATCTTTGGAACAAAACTGCATTAAAATAATTTGACTTCCGACTCATCTAAGAAAGATATTAAGGGATATTCGATAAATAGAAAATATATGGAAAGCATTAAATAGGGTCTACCTTGAAATAAATGGCCATATCTTCGTCAAAAATTGCCCCATTTCAATTATAAAGGTGTTTTTAGAATTCGCTTAATCTTTGAAACAAAACTGCATTAAAATAATTTGACTTCCGACTCATCTAAAAAAGATATTAAGGGATATTCTTCGATAAATAGAAAATATACGGAAAGCATTAAATAGGGTCTACCTTGAAATAAATAGCCATATCTTCGTCAAAAATTGCCCCACTTCAATTATAAAGGTGTTTTTAGAATTCACTCAATCTTTGGAACAAAACTGCATTAAAATAATTTGACTTACGACTCATCTAAGAAAGATATTAAGGGATATTCTTCGATAAATAGAAAATATATGGAAAGCATTAAATAGGGTCTACCTTGAAATAAATGGCCATATCTTCGTCAAAAATTGCCCCATTTCAATTATAAAGGTGTTTTTAGAATTCACTTGATCTTTGGAACAAAACTGCATTAAAATAATTCGACTTCCGACTCATCTAAGAAAGATATTAAGGGATATTCTTTGATAAATAGAAAATATATGGAAAGCATTAAATAGGGTCTACCTTGAAATAAATGTCCATATCTTCGTCAAAAATTGCCCCACTTCAATTATAAAGGTGTTTTTAGAATTCGCTTAATCTTTGAAACAAAACTGCATTAAAATAAATTTGACTTCCGACTCATCTAAAAAAGATATTAAGGGATATTCTTCGATAAATAGAAAATATACGGAAAGCATTAAATAGGGTCTACCTTGAAATAAATAGCCGTATCTTCGTCAAAAATTGCCCCACTTCAATTATAAAGGTGTTTTTAGAATTCACTCAATCTTTGGAACAAAACTGCATCAAAATAATTTGACTTCCGACTCATCTAAGAAAGATATTAAGGGATATTCTTCGATAAATAGAAAATATATGGAAAGCATTAAATAGGGTCTACCTTGAAATAAATGGCCATATCTTCGTCAAAAATTGCCCCATTTCAATTATAAAGGTGTTTTTAGAATTCACTTGATCTTTGGAACAAAACTGCATTAAAATAATTTGACTTCCGACTCATCTAAGAAAGATATTAAGGGATATTCTTTGATAAATAGAAAATATATGGAAAGCATTAAATAGTGTCTACCTTGAAATAAATGGCCATATCTTCGTCAAAAATTGCCCCATTTCAATTTTAAATGTGTTTTTAGAAATCGCTTGATCTTTGGAACAAAACTGCATTAAAATAATTTGACTTCCGACTCATCTAAGAAAGATATTAAGGGATATTCTTCTATAAATAGAAAATATATGGAAATCATTAAATAGGGTCTACCTTGAAAGAATGGCCATATTTTCGTCAAAAATTGCCCCATTTCAATTATAAAGGTGTTTTTAGAATTCACTCGATCTTTGGAACAAAACTGCATTAAAATAATTTGACTTCCGACTCATCTAAAAAAGATATTAAGGGATATTCTTCGATAAATAGAAAATATATGGAAAGCATTAAATAGTGTCTACCTTGAAATAAATGGCCATATCTTCGTCAAAAATTTCCCCATTTCAATTATAAAGGTGTTTTTAGAATTCACTCGATCTTTGGAACAAAACTGCATTAAAATAATTTGACTTCCGACTCATCTAAGAAAGATATTAAGGGATATTCGATAAATAGAAAATATATTGAAAGCATTAAATAGGGTCTACCTTGAAATAAATGGCCATATCTTCGTCAAAAATTGCACCACTTCAATTATAAAGGTGTTTTTAGATTTCGCTTGATCTTTGAAACAAAACTGCATTAAAATAATTTGACTTCCGACTCATCTAAAAAAGATATTAAGGGATATTCTTCGATAAATAGAAAATATATGGAAAGCATTAAATAGGGTCTACCTTGAAAAAAAATGGCCATATCTTCGTCAAAAATTGCCCCATTTCAATTATAAAGGTGTTTTTAGAATTCACTTGATCTTTGAAACAAAACTGCATTAAAATAATTTGACTTCCGACTCATCTAAGAAAGATATTAAGGGATATTCTTCGATAAATAGAAAATATATGGAAAGCATTAAATAGGGTTTACCTTTAAATAAATAACCATATCTTCGTCAAAAATTGCCCCACTTCAATTATAAAGGTGTTTTTAGAATTCACTTGATCTTTGGAACAAAACTGCATTAAAATAATTTGACTTCCGACTCATCTAAGAAAGATATTAAGGGATATTCTTCGATAAATAGAAAATATATGGAAAGCATTAAATAGGGTCTACCTTGAAGTAAATGGCCATATCTTCATCTAAAATTGCCCAATTTCAATTATAAAGGTGTTTTTAGAATTCACTCGATCTTTGGAAGAAAACTGCATTAAAATAATTTGACTTCCGACTCATCTAAGAAAGATATTAAGGGATATTCGATAAATAGAAAATATATGGAAAGCATTAAATAGGGTCTACCTTGAAATAAATGGCCATATCTTCGTCAAAAATTGCCCCATTTCAATTATAAAGGTGTTTTTAGAATTCACTCAATCTTTGGAACAAAACTGCATTAAAATAATTTGACTTCCGACTCATCTAAGAAAGATATTAAGGGATACTCCATAAATACAAAATATATTGAAAGCATTAAATAGGGTCTACCTTGAAATAAATGGCCATATCTTCGTCAAAAATTGCACCACTTCAATTATAAAGGTGCTTTTAGAATTCGCTTAATCTTTGAAATAAAACTGCTTTAAAATAATTTGACTTCCGACTCATCTAAGACAGATATTAAGGGATATTCTTCGATAAATAGAAAATATATGGAAAGCATTAAATAGGGTCAACCTTGAAATAAATGGCCATATCTTCGTCAAAAATTGCCCCATTTCAATTATAAAGGTGTTTTTAGAATTCACTTGATCTTCGAAACAAAACTGCATTAAAATAATTTGACTTCCGACTCATCTAAGAAAGATATTAAGGGATATTCTTCGATAAATAGAAAATATATGGAAAGCATTAAATAGGGTCTACCTTTAAGTGAATAACCATATCTTCGTCAAAAAATGCCCCACTTCAATTATAAAGGTGTTTTTAGAATTCACTTGATCTTTGGAACAAAACTGCATTAAAATAATTTGACTTCCGACTCATCTAAGAAAGATATTAAGGGATATTCTTCGATAAATAGAAAATATATGGAAAGTATTAAATAGGGTCTACCTTGAAATAAATGGCCATATCTTCGTCAAAAATTGCGCCATTTCAATTATAAAGGTGTTTTTAGAATTCACTCGATCTTTAGAACAAAACTGCATTAAAATAATTTGACTTCCGACTCATCTAAGAAAGATATTAAGGGATATTCTGCGATAAATAGAAAATATATGGAAAGCACTAAATAGGGTCAACCTTGAAATAAATGGCCATATCTTCGTCAAAAATTGCCCCATTTCAATTATAAAGATGTTCTTAGAATTCGCTTGATCACTGAAACAAAACTGCATTAAAATAATTTGACTTCCGACTCATCTAAGAAAGATATTAAGGGATATTCTTCGATAAATAGAAAATATATGGAAAGCATTAAATAGGGTCTACCTTGAAATAAATGGCCATATCTTCGTCAAAAATTGGCCCATTTCAATTATAAAGGTGTTTTTAGAATTCACTTGATCTTTGAAACAAAACTGCATTAAAACAATTTGACTTCCGACTCATCTAAGAAAGATATTAAGGGATATTCTTTGATAAATAGAAAATATATGGAAAGCATTAAATAGGGTCTACCTTGAAATAAATGGCCATATCTTCGTCAAAAATTGCCCCATTTCAATTATAAAGGTGTTTTTAGAATTCACTCGATCTTCGGAACAAAACTGCATTAAAATAATTTGTTTTCCGACTCATCTAAGAAAGATATTAAGGGATATTCGATAAATAGAAAATATATTGAAAGCATTAAATAGGGTCTACCTTGAAATAAGTGGCCATATCTTCGTCAAAAATTGCCCCACTTCAATTATAAAGGTGTTTTTAGAATTCGCTTAATCTTTGAAACAAAACTGCATTAAAATAATTTGACTTCCGACTCATCGAAAAAAGATATTAAGGGATATTCTTTGATAAATAGAAAATATATGGAAAGCATTAAATAGGGTCTACCTTGAAATAAATAGCCATATCTTCGTCAAAAATAGCCCCACTTCAATTATAAAGGTGTTTTTAGAATTCACTTGATCTTTGGAAAAAACTGCATTAAAATAATTTGACTTCCGACTCATCTAAGAAAGATATTAAGGGATATTCTTCGATAAATAGAAAATATATGGAAAGCATTAAATAGGGTCTACCTTGAAATAAATGGCCATATCTTCGTCAAAAATTGCCCCATTTCAATTATAAAGGTGTTTTTAGAATTCACTTGATCTTTGGAACAAAACTGCATTAAAATAATTTGACTTCCGACTCATCTAAGAAAGATATTAAGGGATATTCTTCGATAAATAGAAAATATATGGAAAGCATTAAATAGGGTCTACCTTGAAATAAATAGCCATATCTTCGTCAAAAATTGCCCCACTTCAATTATAAAGGTGTTTTTAGAATTCACTTGATCTTTGGAAAAAAACTGCATTAAAATAATTTGACTTCCGACTCATCTAAGAAAGATATTAAGGGATACTCCATAAATACAAAATATATTGAAAGCATTAAATAGGGTCTACCTTGAAATAAATGGCCATATCTTCGTCAAAAATTGCACCACTTCAATTATAAAGGTGTTTTTAGAATTCGCTTAATCTTTGAAATAAAACTGCATTAAAATAATTTGACTTCCGACTCATCTAAGAAAGATATTAAGGGATATTCTTCGATAAATAGAAAATATATGGAAAGCATTAAATAGGGTCTACCTTTAAGTGAATAACCATATCTTCGTCAAAAATGCCCCACTTCAATTATAAAGGTGTTTTTAGAATTCACTTGATCTTTGAAACAAAACTGCATTAAAATAATTTGACTTCCGACTCATCTAAGAAAGATATTAAGGGATATTCTTCGATAAATAGAAAATATATGGAAAGCATTAAATAGGGTCTACCTTGAAATAAATGGCCATATCTTCGTCAAAAATTGCCCCATTTCAATTATAAAGGTGTTTTTAGAATTCACTTGATCTTTGGAACAAAACTGCATTAAAATAATTTGACTTCCGACTCATCTAAGAAAGATATTAAGGGATATTCTTTGATAAATAGAAAATATATGGAAAGCATTAAATAGGGTCTACCTTGAAATAAATGGCCATATCTTCGTCAAAAATTGCCCCACTTCAATTATAAAGGTGTTTTTAGAATTCACTTGATCTTTGGAAAAAAACTGCATTAAAATAATTTGACTTCCGACTCATCTAAGAAAGATATTAAGGGATACTCCATAAATACAAAATATATTGAAAGCATTAAATAGGGTCTACCTTGAAATAAATGGCCATATCTTCGTCAAAAATTGCACCACTTCAATTATAAAGGTGTTTTTAGAATTCGCTTAATCTTTGAAATAAACCTGCATTAAAATAATTTGACTTCCGACTCATCTAAGAAAGATATTAAGGGATATTCTTCGATAAATAGAAAATATATGGAAAGCATTAAATAGGGTCTACCTTTAAGTGAATAACCATATCTTCGTCAAAAAATGCCCCACTTCAATTATAAAGGTGTTTTTAGAATTCACTTGATCTTTGAAACAAAACTGCATTAAAATAATTTGACTTCCGACTCATCTAAAAAAGATATTAAAGGGATATTCTTCGATAAATAGAAAATATATGGAAAGCATTAAATAGGGTCTACCTTGAAATAAATGGCCATATCTTCATCTAAAATTGCCCCATTTCAATTATAAAGGTGTTTTTAGAATTCACTCGATCTTTAGAACAAAACTGCATTAAAATAATTTGACTTCCGACTCATCTAAGAAAGATATTAAGGGATATTCTTCGATAAATAAAAAATATATGGAAAGCATTAAATAGGGTCTACCTTGAAATAAATGGCCATATCTTCTTCAAGAATTGGCCCATTTCAGCTATAAAGGTGTTTTTAAAATTCACTTGATCTTTGAAACAAAACTGCATTAAAACAATTTGACTTCCGACTCATCTAAGAAAGATATTAAGGGATATTCTTTGATAAATAGAAAATATATGGAAAGCATTAAATAGGGTCTACCTTGAAATAAATGGCCATATCTTCGTCAAAAATTGCCCCATTTCAATTATAAAGGTGTTTTTAGAATTCACTCGATCTTTGGAACAAAACTGCATTAAAATAATTTGACTTCCGACTCATCTAAGAAAGATATTAAGGGATATTCGATAAATAGAAAATATATGGAAAGCATTAAATAGGGTCTACCTTGAAATAAGTGACCATATCTTCGTCAAAAATTGCCCCACTTCAAGTATAAAGGTGTTTTTAGAATTCACTCAATCTTTGGAACAAAACTGCTCTAAAATAATTCGACTTCCGACTCATCTAAGAGAGATATATGTCTCCGATATATAGAAGAATATATGGAAAGCATTAAATAGGGGCTACCTTGAAATAAATAGCCATATCTTCGTCAAAAATTGCCCCACTTCAATTATAAAGGTGTTTTTAGAATTCACTTGATCTTTGGAAAAAAACTGCATTAAAATAATTTGACTTCCGACTCATCTAAGAAAGATATTAAAGGGATATTCTTCGATAAATAGAAAATATGGAAAGCATTAAATAGGGTCTACCTTGAAATAAATGGCCATATCTTCGTCAAAAATTGCCCCATTTCAATTATAAAGGTGTTTTTAGAATTCACTTGATCTTTGGAACAAAACTGCATTAAAATAATTTGACTTCCGACTCATCTAAGAAAGATATTAAGGGATATTCTTCGATAAATAGAAAATATATGGAAAGCATTAAATAGGGTCTACCTTGAAATAAAGGGCCATATCTTCGTCAAAAATTGCCCCATTTCAATTATAAAAGGTGTTTTTAGAATTCACTTGATCTTTGGAACAAAACTGCATTAAAATAATTTGACTTCCGACTCATCTAAGAAAGATATTAAGGGATATTCTTCGATAAATAGAAAATATATGGAAAGCATTAAATAGGGTCTACCTTGAAATAAATGGCCATATCTTCATCTAAAGTTGCCCAATTTCAATTATAAAGGTGTTTATAGAATTCGCTTCATCTTAGAGTACAAAACTGCATTAAAATAATTTGAATTCCGACTCATCTAAGAAAGATATTAAGGGATATTCTTCGATAAATAGAAAATATATGGAAAGCATTAAATAGGGTCTACCTTGAAAGAAATGGCCATATCTTCGTCAAAAATTTGCCCCATTTCAATTATAAAGGTGTTTTTAGAATTCGCCTAATCTTTGAAACAAAACTGCATTAAAATAATTTGACTACCGACTCATCTAAAAAAAGATATTAGGGGATATTCTTCGATAAATAGAAAATATATGGAAAGCATTAAATAGGGTCTACCTT
>NW_025062680.1:0-52466 GCF_018153295.1 Drosophila grimshawi | reverse complement strand
AAAGATCAAGCGAGTTCTAAAAACACCTTTATAATTGAAATTGGGCAATTTTAGATGAAGATATGGCCATTTATTTCAAGGTAGACCCTATTTAATGCTTTCCATATATTTTCTATTTATCGAAGAATATCCCTTAATATCTTTCTTAGATGAGTCGGAAGTCAAATTAGTTTAATGCAGTTTTGTTCCAAAGATCAAGTGAATTCTAAAAACACCTTTATAATTGAAATGGGGCAATTTTTGACGAAGATATGGCCATTTATTTCAAGGTAGACACTATTTAATGCTTTCCATATATTTTCTATTTATCGAATATCCCTTAATATCTTTCTTAGATGAGTCGGAAGTCAAATTATTTTAATGCAGTTTTGTTCCAAAGATCAAGTGAATTCTAAAAACACCTTTATAATTGAAATGGGGCAATTTTTGACGAAGATATGGCCATTTATTTCAAGGTAGACCCTATTTAATGCTTTCCATATATTTTCTATTTATCGAAGAATATCCCTTAATATCTTTCTTAGATAAGTCGGAAGTCAAATTATTTTAATGCAGTTTTGTTTCAAAGATTGAGTCAATTCTAAAACCACCTTTATAATTGAAGTGGGGCAATTTTTGACGAAGATATGGCCATTTATTTCAAGGTAGACCCTATTTAATGCTTTCCATATATTTTCTATTTATCGAAGAATATCCCTTAATATCTTTTTTAGATGAGTCGGAAGTCAAATTATTTTAATGCAGTTTTGTTTCAAAGATTAAGCGAATTCTAAAAACACCTTTATATTTGAAATGGGGCAATTTTTGACGAAGATATGGCCATTTATTTCAAGGTAGACCCTATTTAATGCTTTCCATATATTTTCTATTTATCGAAGAATATCCCTTAATATCTTTCTTAGATGAGTCGGAAGTCAAATTATTTTAATGCAGTTTTGTTCCAAAGATCGAGTGAATTCTAAAAACACCTTTATAATTGAAATGGGGCAATTTTTGACGAAGATATGGCCATTTATTTCAAGGTAGACCCTATTTAATGCTTTCCATATATTTTCTATTTATCAAAGAATATCCCTTAATATCTTTCTTAGATGAGTCGGAAGTCAAATTATTTTAATGCAGTTTTGTTCCAAAGATCAAGTGAATTCTAAAAACACCTTTATAATTGAAATGGGGCAATTTTTGACGAAGATATGGTCATTTATTTCAAGGTAGACCCTATTTAATGCTTTCCATATATTTTCTATTTATCGAAGAATATCCCTTAATATCTTTTTTAGATGAGTCGGAAGTCAAATTATTTTAATGCAGTTTTGTTTCAAAGATTAAGCGAATTCTAAAAACACCTTTATAATTGAAGTGGCCATTTATTTCAAGGTAGACCCTATTTAATGCTTTCCATATATTTTCTATATATCGAATATCCCTTAATATCTTTCTTAGATGAGTCGGAAGTCAAATTATTCTAATGCAGTTTTGTTCCAAAGATCAAGTGAATTCTAAAAACACCTTTATAATTGAAATGGGGCAATTTTTGACGAAGATATGGCCATTTATTTCAAGGTAGACACTATTTAATGCTTTCCATATATTTTCTATTTACCGAATATCCCTTAATATCTTTCTTAGATGAGTCGGAAGTCAAATTATTTTAATGCAGTTTTGTTCCAAAGATTGAGTGAATTCTAAAAACACCTCTATAATTGAAATGGGGCAATTTTAGACGAAGATATGGCCATTTATTTCAAGGTAGACCCTATTTAATGCTTTCCATATATTTTCTATTTATCGAAGAATATCCCTTAATATCTTTCTTAGATGAGTCGGAAGTCAAATTATTTTAATGCAGTTTGTTTTCAAAGATCAAGTGAATTCTAAAAACACCTTTATAATTGAAATGGGGCAATTTTTGACGAAGATATGGCCATTTATTTCAAGGTAGACCCTATTTAATGCTTTCCATATATTTTCTATTTATCGAAGAATATCCCTTAATATCTTTCTTAGATGAGTCGGAAGTCAAATTATTTTAATGCAGTTTTGTTCCAAATATCAAGCGAATTCTAAAAACACCTTTATAATTGAAATGGGGCAATTTTTGACGAAGATATGGCCATTTATTTCAAGGTAGACCCTATTTAATGCTTTCCATATATTTTCTATTTATCAAAGAATATCCCTTAATATCTTTCTTAGATGAGTCGGAAGTCAAATTATTTTAATGCAGTTTTGTTCCAAAGATCAAGTGAATTCTAAAAACACCTTTATAATTGAAATGGGGCAATTTTTGACGAAGATATGGTCATTTATTTCAAGGTAGACCCTATTTAATGCTTTCCATATATTTTCTATTTATCGAAGAATATCCCTTAATATCTTTTTTAGATGAGTCGGAAGTCAAATTATTTTAATGCAGTTTTGTTTCAAAGATTAAGCGAATTCTAAAAACACCTTTATAATTGAAGTGGCCATTTATTTCAAGGTAGACCCTATTTAATGCTTTCCATATATTTTCTATATATCGAATATCCCTTAATATCTTTCTTAGATGAGTCGGAAGTCAAATTATTCTAATGCAGTTTTGTTCCAAAGATCAAGTGAATTCTAAAAACACCTTTATAATTGAAATGGGGCAATTTTTGACGAAGATATGGCCATTTATTTCAAGGTAGACACTATTTAATGCTTTCCATATATTTTCTATTTACCGAATATCCCTTAATATCTTTCTTAGATGAGTCGGAAGTCAAATTATTTTAATGCAGTTTTGTTCCAAAGATTGAGTGAATTCTAAAAACACCTCTATAATTGAAATGGGGCAATTTTAGACGAAGATATGGCCATTTATTTCAAGGTAGACCCTATTTAATGCTTTCCATATATTTTCTATTTATCGAAGAATATCCCTTAATATCTTTCTTAGATGAGTCGGAAGTCAAATTATTCTACTGCAGTTTGTTTTCAAAGATCAAGTGAATTCTAAAAACACCTTTATAATTGAAATAGAGCAATTTTTGACGAAGATATGGCCATTTATTTCAAGGTAGACCCTATTTAATGCTTTCCATATATTTTCTATTTATCGAAGAATATCCCTTAATATCTTTCTTAGATGAGTCGAAAGTCAAATTATTTTAATGCAGTTTTGTTCCAAAGATCAAGTGAATTCTAAAAACACCTTTATAATTGAAATTGGGCAATTTTTGACGAAGATATGGCCATTTATTTCAAGGTAGACCCTATTTAATGCTTTCCATATATTTTCTATTTATCGAAGAATATCCCTTAATATCTTTCTTAGATGAGTCGGAAGTCAAATTATTTTAATGCAGTTTTCTTTCAAAGATCGAGCGAATTCTAAAAACACCTTTATAATTGAAGTGGGGCAATTTTTGACGAAGATATGGCCATTTATTTCAAGGTAGACCCTATTTAATGCTTTCCATATATTTTCTATTTATCGAAGAATATCCCTTAATATCTTTTTTAGATGAGTCGGAAGTCAAATTATTTTAATGCAGTTTTGTTCCAAAGATCAAGTGAATTCTAAAAACACCTTTATAATTGAAATGGGGCAATTTTTGACGAAGATATGGCCATTTATTTCAAGGTAGACCCTATTTAATGCTTTCCATATATTTTCTATTTATCGAAGAATATCCCTTAATATCTTTCTTAGATGAGTCGGAAGTCAAATTATTTTAATGCAGTTTTGTTCCAAAGATCAAGCGAATTCTAAAAACACCTTTATAATTGAAATGGGGCAATTTTTGACGAAGATATGGCCATTTATTTCAAGGTAGACCCTATTTAATGCTTTCCATATATTTTCTATTTATCGAAGAATATCCCTTAATATCTTTCTTAGATGAGTCGGAAGTCAAATTATTTTAATGCAGTTTTGTTCCAAAGATCGAGTGAATTCTAAAAACACCTTTATAATTGAAATGGGGCAATTTTTGACGAAGATATGGCCATTTATTTCAAGGTAGACCCTATTTAATGCTTTCCATATATTTTCTATTTATCGAAGAATATCCCTTAATATCTTTCTTAGATGAGTCGGCAGTCAAATTATTTTAATGCAGTTTTGTTCCAAAGATCAAGCGAGTTCTAAAAACACCTTTATAATTGAAATTGGGCAATTTTAGATGAAGATATGGCCATTTATTTCAAGGTAGACCCTATTTAATGCTTTCCATATATTTTCTATTTATCGAAGAATATCCCTTAATATCTTTCTTAGATGAGTCGGAAGTCAAATTATTTTAATGCAGTTTTGTTCCAAAGATCAAGTGAATTCTAAAAACACCTTTATAATTGAAAAGGGGCAATTTTTGACGAAGATATGGCCATTTATTTCAAGGTAGACACTATTTAATGCTTTCCATATATTTTCTATTTATCGAATATCCCTTAATATCTTTCTTAGATGAGTCGGAAGTCAAATTATTTTAGTGCAGTTTTGTTTCAAAGATTAAGCGAATTCTAAAAACACCTTTATAATTGAAGTGGCCATTTATTTCAAGGTAGACCCTATTTAATGCTTTCCATATATTTTCTATTTATCGAATATCCCTTAATATCTTTCTTAGATGAGTCGGAAGTCAAATTATTTTAATGCAGTTTTGTTCCAAAGATCGAGTGAATTCTAAAAACACCTTTATAATTGAAATGGGGCAATTTTTGACGAAGATATGGCCATTTATTTCAAGGTAGACCCTATTTAATGCTTTCCATATATTTTCTATTTATCGAAGAATATCCCTTAATATCTTTTTTAGATGAGTCGGAAGTCAAATTATTTTAGTGCAGTTTTGTTTCAAAGATTAAGCGAATTCTAAAAACACCTTTTATAATTGAAGTGGCCATTTATTTCAAGGTAGACCCTATTTAATGCTTTCCATATATTTTCTATTTATCGAATATCCCTTAATATCTTTCTTAGATGAGTCGGAAGTCAAATTATTTTAATGCAGTTTTGTTCCAAAGATCGAGTGAATTCTAAAAACACCTTTATAATTGAAATGGGGCAATTTTTGACGAAGATATGGCCATTTATTTCAAGGTAGACCCTATTTAATGCTTTCCATATATTTTCTATTTATCGAAGAATATCCCTTAATATCTTTTTTAGATGAGTCGGAAGTCAAATTATTTTAATGCAGTTTTGTTTCAAAGATCAAGTGAATTCTAAAAACATCTTTATAATTGAAATGGGGCAATTTTTGACGAAGATATGGCCATTTATTTCAAGGTAGACCCTATTTAATGCTTTCCATATATTTTCTATTTATCGAAGAATATCCCTTAATATCTTTCTTAGATGAGTCGGCAGTCAAATTATTTTAATGCAGTTTTGTTCCAAAGATCAAGCGAATTCTAAAAACACCTTTATAATTGAAATTGGGCAATTTTAGATGAAGATATGGCCATTTATTTCAAGGTAGACCCTATTTAATGCTTTCCATATATTTTCTATTTATCGAAGAATATCCCTTAATATCTTTCTTAGATGAGTCGGAAGTCAAATTATTTTAATGCAGTTTTGTTCCAAAGATCAAGTGAATTCTAAAAACACCTTTATAATTGAAATGGGGCAATTTTTGACGAAGATATGGCCATTTATTTCAAGGTAAACCCTATTCAATGCTTTCCATATATTTTCTATTTATCGAAGAATATCCCTTAATATCTTTCTTAGATGAGTCGGAAGTCAAATTATTTTTAATGCAGTTTTCTTCCAAAGATCGAGTGAATTCTAAAAACATCTTTATAATTGAAATGGGGCAATTTTTGACGAAGATATGGCCATTTATTTCAAGGTAGACCCTATTTAATGCTTTCCATATATTTTCTATTTATCAACGAATATCCCTTAATATCTTTTTTAGATGAGTCGGAAGTCAAATTATTTTAATGCACTTTTGTTCCAAAGATCAAGTGAATTCTAAAAACATCTTTATAATTGAAATGGGGCAATTTTTGACGAAGATATGGCCATTTATTTCAAGGTAGACCCTATTTAATGCTTTCCATATATTTTCTATTTATCGAAGAATATCCCTTAATATCTTTTTTAGATGAGTCGGAAGTCAAATTATTTTAATGCAGTTTTCTTCCAAAGATTAAGCGAATTCTAAAACTCCTTTATAATTGAAATGGGGCAATTTTTGACGAAGATATGGCCATTTATTTCAAGGTAGACACTATTTAATGCTTTCCATATATTTTCTATTTATCGAAGAATATCCCTTAATATCTTTCTTAGATGAGTCGGAAGTCAAATTATTTTAATGCAGTTTTGTTCCAAAGATCGAGCGAATTCTAAAAACTCCTTTATAATTGAAATGGGGCAATTTTTGACGAAGATATGGCCATTTATTTCAAGGTAGACACTATTTAATGCTTTCCATATATTTTCTATTTACCGAATATCCCTTAATATCTTTCTTAGATGAGTCGGAAGTCAAATTATTTTAATGCAGTTTTGTTCCAAAGATTGAGTGAATTCTAAAAACACCTTTATAATTGAAATGGGGCAATTTTAGACGAAGATATGGGCCATTTATTTTCAAGGTAGACCCTATTTAATGCTTTCCATATATTTTCTATTTATCGAAGAATATCCCTTAATATCTTTCTTAGATGAGTCGGAAGTCAAATTATTTTAATGCAGTTTGTTTCCAAAGATCAAGTGAATTCTAAAAACACCTTTATAATTGAAATGGGGCAATTTTTGACGAAGATGTGGCCATTTATTTCAAGGTTGACCCTATTTAATGCTTTCCATATATTTTCTATTTATCGAAGAATATCCCTTAATATCTTTCTTAGATGAGTCGGAAGTCAAATTATTTTAATGCAGTTTTGTTCCAAAGATCAAGTGAATTCTAAAAACACCTTTATAATTGAAATGCGGCAATTTTTGACGAAGATATGGCCATTTATTTCAAGGTAGACCCTATTTAATGCTTTCCATATATTTTCTATTTATCGAAGAATATCCCTTAATATCTTTCTTAGATGAATCGGAAGTCAAATTATTTTAATGCAGTTTTGTTCCAAAGATCGAGCGAATTCTAAAAACACCTTTATAATTGAAATGGGGCAATTTTTGACGAAGATATGGCCATTTATTTCAAGGTAGACCCTATTTAATGCTTTCCATATATTTTCTATTTATCGAAGAATATCCCTTAATATCTTTCTTAGATGAGTCGGAAGTCAAATTATTTTAATGCAGTTTTGTTCCAAAGATCAAGTGAATTCTAAAAACATCTTTATAATTGAAATGGGGCAATTTTTGACGAAGATATGGCCATTTATTTCAAGGTAGACCCTATTTAATGCTTTCCATATATTTTCTATTTATCGAAGAATATCCCTTAATATCTTTCTTAGATGAGTCGGAAGTCAAATTATTTTAATGCAGTTTTCTTCCAAAGATTAAGCGAATTCTAAAACTCCTTTATAATTGAAATGGGGCAATTTTTGACGAAGATATGGCCATTTATTTCAAGGTAGACACTATTTAATGCTTTCCATATATTTTCTATTTATCGAATATCCCTTAATATCTTTCTTAGATGAGTCGGAAGTCAAATTATTTTAATGCAGTTTTGTTCCAAAGATCGAGCGAATTCTAAAAACTCCTTTATAATTGAAATGGGGCAATTTTTGACGAAGATATGGCCATTTATTTTAAGGTAGACACTATTTAATGCTTTCCATATATTTTCTATTTACCGAATATCCCTTAATATCTTTCTTAGATGAGTCGGAAGTCAAATTATTTTAATGCAGTTTTGTTCCAAAGATTGAGTGAATTCTAAAAACACCTCTATAATTGAAATGGGGCAATTTTAGACGAAGATATGGCCATTTATTTCAAGGTAGACCCTATTTAATGCTTTCCATATATTTTCTATTTATCGAAGAATATCCCTTAATATCTTTCTTAGATGAGTCGGAAGTCAAATTATTTTAATGCAGTTTTGTTTCAAAGATTAAGCGAATTCTAAAAACACCTTTATAATTGAAGTGGGGCAATTTTTGACGAAGATATGGCCATTTATTTCAAGGTAGACCCAATTTAATGCTTTCCATATATTTTCTATTTATCGAAGAATATCCCTTAATATCTTTCTTAGATGAATCGGAGTCAAATTATTTTAATGCAGTTTTGTTTCAAAGATTAAGCGAATTCTAAAAACACCTTTATAATTGAAATGGGGCAATTTTTGACGAAGATATGGCCATTTATTTCAAGGTAGACCCTATTTAATGCTTTCCATATATTTTCTATTTATCGAAGAATATCCCTTAATATCTTTTTTACATGAGTCGGAAGTCAAATTATTTTAATGCACTTTTGTTCCAAATATCGAGTGAATTCTAAAAACACCTTTATAATTGAAATGGGGCAATTTTTGACGAAGATATGGCCATTTATTTCAAGGTAGACCCTATTTAATGCTTTCCATATATTTTCTATTTATCGAAGAATATCCCTTAATATCTTTCTTAGATGAGTCGGAAGTCAAATTATTTTAATGCAGTTTTGTTCCAAAGATCAAGTGAATTCTAAAAACACCTTTATAATTGAAATGGGGCAATTTTTGACGAAGATATGGCCATTTATTTCAAGGTATACCCTATTTAATGCTTTCCATATATTTTCTATTTATCGAAGAATATCCCTTAATATCTTTCTTAGATGAGTCGGAAGTCAAATAATTTTAATGCAGTTTTGTTCCAAAGATCGAGCGAATTCTAAAAACACCTTTATAATTGAAATGGGGCAATTTTTGACGAAGATATGGCCATTTATTTCAAGGTAGACCCTATTTAATGCTTTCCATATATTTTCTATTTATCGAAGAATATCCCTTAATATATTTCTTAGATGAGTCGGAAGTCAAATTATTTTAATGCAGTTTTGTTCCAAAGATCGAGCGAATTCTAAAAACACCTTTATAATTGAAATGGGGCAATTTTTGACGAAGATATGGCCATTTATTTCAAGGTAGACACTATTTAATGCTTTCCATATATTTTCTATTTATCGAATATCCCTTAATATCTTTCTTAGATGAGTCGGAAGTCAAATTATTTTAATGCAGTTTTGTTCCAAAGATTGAGTGAATTCTAAAAACACCTCTATAATTGAAATGGGGCAATTTTAGACGAAGATATGGCCATTTATTTCAAGGTAGACCCTATTTAATGCTTTCCATATATTTTCTATTTATCGAAGAATATCCCTTAATATCTTTCTTAGATGAGTCGGAAGTCAAATTATTTTAATGGAGTTTGTTTTCAAAGATCAAGTGAATTTTAAAAACACCTTTATAATTGAAATGGGGCAATTTTTGACGAAGATATGGCCATTTATTTCAAGGTTGACCCTATTTAATGCTTTCCATATATTTTCTATTTATCGAAGAATATCCCTTAATATCTTTCTTAGATGAGTCGGAAGTCAAATTATTTTAATGCAGTTTTGTTCCAAAGATCAAGTGAATTCTAAAAACACCTTTATAATTGAAATGCGGCAATTTTTGACGAAGATATGGTCATTTATTTCAAGGTAGACCCTATTTAATGCTTTCCATATAGTTTCTATTTATCGAAGAATATCCCTTAATATCTTTCTTAGATGAATCGGAAGTCAAATTATTTTAATGCAGTTTTGTTCCAAAGATCGAGCGAATTCTAAAAACACCTTTATAATTGAAATGCGGCAATTTTTGACGAAGATATTGCCATTTATTTCAAGGTAGACCCTATTTAATGCTTCCCATATATTTTCTATTTATCAAAGAATATCCCTTAATATCTTTCTTAGATGAGTCGGAAGTCAAATTTATTTAAATGCAGTTTTTGTTTCAAAGATCAAGTGAATTCTAAAAACTCCTTTATAATTGAAATGGGGCAATTTTTGACGAAGATATGGCCATTTATTTCAAGGTAGACCCTATTTAATGCTTTCCATATATTTTCTATTTATCGAAGAATATCCCTTAATATCTTTCTTAGATGAGTCGGAAGTCAAATTATTTTAATGCAGTTTTGTTCCAAAGATCAAGTGAATTCTAAAAACACCTTTATAATTGAAATGGGGCAATTTTTGACGAAGATATGGCCATTTATTTCAAGGTAGACCCTATTTAATGCTTTCCATATATTTTCTATTTATCGAATATCCCTTAATATCTTTCTTAGATGAGTCGGAAGTCAAATAATTTTAATGCAGTTTTGTTCCAAAGATCGAGCGAATTCTAAAAACACCTTTATAATTGAAATTGGGCAATTTTTGACGAAGATATGGCCATTTATTTCAAGGTAGACCCTATTTAATGCTTTCCATATATTTTCTATTTATCGAAGAATATCCCTTAATATATTTCTTAGATGAGTCGGAAGTCAAATTATTTTAATGCAGTTTTGTTCCAAAGGATAAGTGAATTCTAAAAACACCTTTATAATTGAAATGGGGCAATTTTTGACGAAGATATGGCCATTTATTTCAAGGTAGACCCTATTTAATGCTTTCCATATATTTTCTATTTATCGAATATCCCTTAATATCTTTCTTAGATGAGTCGGAAGTCAAATTATTTTAATGCAGTTTTGTTCCAAAGATTGAGTGAATTCTAAAAACACCTCTATAATTGAAATGGGGCAATTTTAGACGAAGATATGGCCATTTATTTCAAGGTAGACCCTATTTAATGCTTTCCATATATTTTCTATTTATCGAAGAATATCCCTTAATATCTTTCTTAGATGAGTCGGAAGTCAAATTATTTTAATGGAGTTTGTTTTCAAAGATCAAGTGAATTTTAAAAACACCTTTATAATTGAAATGGGGCAATTTTTGACGAAGATATGGCCATTTATTTCAAGGTTGACCCTATTTAATGCTTTCCATATATTTTCTATTTATCGAAGAATATCCCTTAATATCTTTCTTAGATGAGTCGGAAGTCAAATTATTTTAATGCAGTTTTGTTCCAAAGATCGAGTGAATTCTAAAAACACCTTTATAATTGAAATGGGGCAATTTTTGACGAAGATATGGCCATTTATTGAAGGTAGACCCTATTTAATGCTTTCCATATAATTTATATTTATCAAAGAATATCCCTTAATATCTTTCTTAGATGAGTCGAAAGTCAAATTATTTTAATGCAGTTTTGTTCCAAAGATCAAGTGAATTCTAAAAACACCTTTATAATTGAAATGGGGCAATTTTTGACGAAGATATTGCCATTTATTTCAAGGTAGACCCTATTTAATGCTTTCCATATATTTTCTATTTATCGAAGAATATCCCTTAATATCTTTCTTAGATGAGTCGGAAGTCAAATTATTTTAATGCAGTTTTGTTCCAAAGATTAAGCGAATTCTAAAAACACCTTTATAATTGAAATGGGGCAATTTTTGACGAAGTTATGGTCATTTATTTCAAGGTTGACCCTATTTAATGCTTTCCATATATTTTTCTATTTATCGAAGAATATCCCTTATATCTTTCTTAGATGAGTCGGAAGTCAAATTATTTTAATGCAGTTTTGTTCCAAAGATCGAGCGAATTCTAAAAACTCCTTTATAATTGAAATGGGGCAATTTTTGACGAAGATATGGCCATTTATTTCAAGGTAGACACTATTTAATGCTTTCCATATATTTTCTATTTACCGAATATCCCTTAATATCTTTCTTAGATGAGTCGGAAGTCAAATTATTTTAATGCAGTTTTGTTCCAAAGATTGAGTGAATTCTAAAAACACCTCTATAATTGAAATGGGGCAATTTTAGACGAAGATATGGCCATTTATTTCAAGGTAGACCCTATTTAATGCTTTCCATATATTTTCTATTTATCGAAGAATATCCCTTAATATCTTTCTTAGATGAGTCGGAAGTCAAATTATTTTAATGCAGTTTTGTTCCAAAGATCGAGCGAATTCTAAAAACTCCTTTATAATTGAAATGGGGCAATTTTTGACGAAGATATGGCCATTTATTTCAAGGTAGACACTATTTAATGCTTTCCATATATTTTCTATTTACCGAAGAATATCCCTTAATATCTTTCTTAGATGAGTCGGAAGTCAAATTATTTTAATGCAGTTTTGTTCCAAAGATTGAGTGAATTCTAAAAACACCTCTATAATTGAAATGGGGCAATTTTTGACGAAGATATGGCCATTTATTTCAAGGTATACCCTATTTAATGCTTTCCATATATTTTCTATTTATCGAAGAATATCCCTTAATATCTTTCTTATATGAGTCGGAAGTCAAATTATTTTAATGCAGTTTTGTTCCAAAGATCGAGTGAATTCTAAAAACACCTTTATAATTGAAATTGGGCAATTTTTGACGAAGATATGGCCATTTATTTCAAGGTAGACCCTATTTAATGCTTTCCATATATTTTCTATTTATCGAAGAATATCCCTTAATATCTTTTTTACATGAGTCGGAAGTCAAATTATTTTAATGCAGTTTTGTTCCAAAGATCGAGTGAATTCTAAAAACACCTTTATATTTGAAATGGGGCAATTTTTGACGAAGATATGGCCATTTATTTTAAGGTAGACCCTATTTAATGCTTTCCATATATTTTCTATTTATCGAAGAATATCCCTTAATATCTTTCTTAGATGAGTCGGAAGTCAAATTATTTTAATGCAGTTTTGTTCCAAAGATCAAGTGAATTCTAAAAACACCTTTATAATTGAAATGGGGCAATTTTTGACGAAGATATGGCCATTTATTTCAAGGTATACCCTATTTAATGCTTTCCATATATTTTCTATTTATCGAAGAATATCCCTTAATATCTTTCTTATATGAGTCGGAAGTCAAATTATTTTAATGCAGTTTTGTTCCAAAGATCGAGTGAATTCTAAAAACACCTTTATAATTGAAATGGGGCAATTTTTGACGAAGATATGGCCATTTATTTCAAGGTAGACCCTATTTAATGCTTTCCATATATTTTCTATTTATCGAATATCCCTTAATATCTTTCTTAGATGAGTCGGAAGTCAAATTATTTTAATGCAGTTTTGTTCCAAAGATCGAGTGAATTCTAAAAACATCTTTATAATTGAAATGGGGCAATTTTTGACGAAGATATGGCCATTTATTTCAAGGTAGACACTATTTAATGCTTTCCATATATTTTCTATTTATCGAAGAATATCCCTTAATATCTTTCTTAGATGAGTCGGAAGTCAAATAATTTTAATGCAGTTTTGTTCCAAAGATCGAGCGAATTCTAAAAACACCTTTATAATTGAAATGGGGCAATATTTGACGAAGATATGGCCATTTATTTCAAGGTAGACCCTATTTAATGCTTTCCATATATTTTCTATTTATCGAAGAATATCCCTTAATATATTTCTTAGATGAGTCGGAAGTCAAATTATTTTAATGCAGTTTTGTTCCAAAGATCGAGTGAATTCTAAAAACACCTTTATAATTGAAATGGGGCAATTTTTGACGAAGATATGGCCATTTATTTCAAGGTAGACCCTATTTAATGCTTTCCATATATTTTCTATTTATCGAAGAATATCCCTTAATATCTTTTTTAGATGAGTCGGAAGTCAAATTATTTTAATGCAGTTTTGTTTCAAAGATCAAGTGAATTCTAAAAACATCTTTATAATTGAAATGGGGCAATTTTTGACGAAGATATGGCCATTTATTTCAAGGTAGACCCTATTTAATGCTTTCCAAATATTTTCTATTTATCGAAAAGTATCCCTTAATATCTTTTTTTAGATGAGTCGGAAGTCAAATTATTTTAATGCAGTTTTCTTCCAAAGATCGAGTGAATTCTAAAAACACCTTTATAATTGAAAATGGGGCAATTTTTGACGAAGATATGGCCATTTATTTCAAGGTAGACCCTATTTAATGCTTTCCATATATTTTCTATTTATCGAAGAATATCCCTTAATATCTTTCTTAGATGAGTCGGAAGTCAAATTATTTTAATGTAGTTTGTTTTCAAAGATCAAGTGAATTCTAAAAACACCTTTATAATTGAAATGGGGCAATTTTTGACGAAGATATGGCCATTTATTTCAAGGTAGACCCTATTTAATGCTTTCCATATATTTTCTATTTATCGAAGAATATCCCTTAATATCTTTCTTAGATAAGTCGGAAGTCAAATTATTTTAATGCAGTTTTGTTTCAAAGATTGAGTCAATTCTAAAACCACCTTTATAATTGAAGTGGGGCAATTTTTGACGAAGATATGGCCATTTATTTCAAGGTAGACCCTATTTAATGCTTTCCATATATTTTCTATTTATCGAAGAATATCCCTTAATATCTTTTTTAGATGAGTCGGAAGTCAAATTATTTTAATGCAGTTTTGTTTCAAAGATTAAGCGAATTCTAAAAACACCTTTATAATTGAAATGGGGCAATTTTTGACGAAGATATGGCCATTTATTTCAAGGTAGACCCTATTTAATGCTTTCCATATATTTTCTATTTATCGAAGAATATCCCTTAATATCTTTCTTAGATGAGTCGGAAGTCAAATTATTTTAATGCAGTTTTGTTCCAAAGATCGAGTGAATTCTAAAAACACCTTTATAATTGAAATGGGGCAATTTTTGACGAAGATATGGCCATTTATTTCAAGGTAGACCCTATTTAATGCTTTCCATATATTTTCTATTTATCAAAGAATATCCCTTAATATCTTTCTTAGATGAGTCGGAAGTCAAATTATTTTGATGCAGTTTTGTTCCAAAGATCAAGTGAATTCTAAAAACACCTTTATAATTGAAATGGGGCAATTTTTGACGAAGATATGGTCATTTATTTCAAGGTTGACCCTATTTAATGCTTTCCATATATTTTCTATTTATCGAAGAATATCCCTTAATATCTTTTTTAGATGAGTCGGAAGTCAAATTATTTTAATGCAGTTTTGTTTCAAAGATTAAGCAAATTCTAAAAACACCTTTATAATTGAAGTGGGGCAATTTTTGACGAAGATATGGCCATTTATTTCAAGGTAGACCCTATTTAATGCTTTCCACATATTTTCTATTTATCGAAGAATATCCCTTAATATCTTTCTTAGATGAGTCGGAAGTCAAATTATTTTAACGCAGTTTTGTTCCAAAGATTGAGTGAATTCTAAAAACATCTTTATAATTGAAATGAGGCAATTTTTGACGAAGATATGGCCATTTATTTCAAGGTAGACCCTATTTAATGCTTTCCATATATTTTCTATTTATCGAAGAATATCCCTTAATATCTTTCTTAGATGAGTCGGAAGTCAAATTATTTTAATGCAGTTTGTTTTCAAAGATCAAGTGAATTCTAAAAACACCTTTATAATTGAAATGGGGCAATTTTTGACGAAGATATGGCCATTTATTTCAAGGTAGACCCTATTTAATGCTTTCCATATATTTTCTATTTATCGAAGAATATCCCTTAATATATTTCTTAGATGAGTCGGAAGTCAAATTATTTTAATGCAGTTTTGTTCCAAAGATCGAGTGAATTCTAAAAACACCTTTATAATTGAAATGGGGCAATTTTTGACGAAGATATGGCCATTTATTTCAAGGTAGACCCTATTTAATGCTTTCCATATATTTTCTATTTATCGAAGAATATCCCTTAATATCTTTCTTAGATGAGTCGGAAGTCAAATTATTTTAATGCAGTTTTGTTCCAAAGATCAAGTGAATTCTAAAAACATCTTTATAATTGAAATGGGGCAATTTTTGACGAAGATATGGCCATTTATTTCAAGGTAGACCCTATTTAATGCTTTCCAAATATTTTCTATTTATCGAAGAATATCCCTTAATATCTTTCTTAGATGAGTCGGAAGTCAAATTATTTTAACGCAGTTTTCTTCCAAAGATCGAGTGAATTCTAAAAACATCTTTATAATTGAAATGGGGCAATTTTTGACGAAGATATGGCCATTTATTTCAAGGTAGACCCTATTTAATGCTTTCCATATATTTTCTATTTATCGAAGAATATCCCTTAATATCTTTCTTAGATGAGTCGGAAGTCAAATTATTTTAATGTAGTTTGTTTTCAAAGATCAAGTGAATTCTAAAAACACCTTTATAATTGAAATGGGGCAATTTTTGACGAAGATATGGCCATTTATTTCAAGGTAGACCCTATTTAATGCTTTCCATATATTTTCTATTTATCGAAGAATATCCCTTAATATCTTTCTTAGATAAGTCGGAAGTCAAATTATTTTAATGCAGTTTTGTTTCAAAGATTGAGTCAATTCTAAAACCACCTTTATAATTGAAGTGGGGCAATTTTTGACGAAGATATGGCCATTTATTTCAAGGTAGACCCTATTTAATGCTTTCCATATATTTTCTATTTATCGAAGAATATCCCTTAATATCTTTTTTAGATGAGTCGGAAGTCAAATTATTTTAATGCAGTTTTGTTTCAAAGATTAAGCGAATTCTAAAAACACCTTTATAATTGAAATGGGGCAATTTTTGACGAAGATATGGCCATTTATTTCAAGGTAGACCCTATTTAATGCTTTCCATATATTTTCTATTTATCGAAGAATATCCCTTAATATCTTTCTTAGATGAGTCGGAAGTCAAATTATTTTAATGCAGTTTTGTTCCAAAGATCGAGTGAATTCTAAAAACACCTTTATAATTGAAATGGGGCAATTTTTGACGAAGATATGGCCATTTATTTCAAGGTAGACCCTATTTAATGCTTTCCATATATTTTCTATTTATCAAAGAATTCCCTTAATATCTTTCTTAGATGAGTCGGAAGTCAAATTATTTTAATGCAGTTTTGTTCCAAAGATCAAGTGAATTCTAAAAACACGTTTATAATTGAAATGGGGCAATTTTTGACGAAGATATGGTCATTTATTTCAAGGTTGACCCTATTTAATGCTTTCCATATATTTTCTATTTATCGAAGAATATCCCTTAATATCTTTTTTAGATGAGTCGGAAGTCAAATTATTTTAATGCAGTTTTGTTTCAAAGATTAAGCGAATTCTAAAAACACCTTTATAATTGAAGTGGCCATTTATTTCAAGGTAGACCCTATTTAATGCTTTCCATATATTTTCTATTTATCGAATATCCCTTAATATCTTTCTTAGATGAGTCGGAAGTCAAATTATTCTAATGCAGTTTTCTCCCAAAGATCGAGTGAATTCTAAAAACACCTTTATAATTGAAATGGGGCAATTTTTGACGAAGATATGGCCATTTATTTCAAGGTTGACCCTATTTAATGCTTTCCATATATTTTCTATTTATCGAAGAATATCCCTTAATATCTTTCTTAGATGAGTCGGAAGTCAAATTATTTTAATGCAGTTTTGTTTCAAAGATTGAGTGAATTCTAAAAACACCTTTATAATTGAAGTGGGGCAATTTTTGACGAAGATATGGCCATTTATTTCAAGGTATACCCTATTTAATGCTTTCCATATATTTTCTATTTATCGAAGAATATCCCTTAATATCTTTTTTAGATGAGTCGGAAGTCAAATTATTTTAATGCAGTTTTGTTTCAAAGATTAAGCGAATTCTAAAAACACCTTTATAATTGAAGTGGGGCAATTTTTGACGAAGATATGGCCATTTATTTCAAGGTAGACCCTATTTAATGCTTTCCATATATTTTCTATTTATCGAAGAATATCCCTTAATATCTTTCTTAGATGAGTCGGAAGTCAAATTATTCTAATGCAGTTTTCTTCCAAAGATCGAGTGAATTCTAAAAACACCTTTATAATTGAAATGGGGCAATTTTTGACGAAGATATGGCCATTTATTTCAAGGTTGACCCTATTTAATGCTTTCCATATATTTTCTATTTATCGAAGAATATCCCTTAATATCTTTCTTAGATGAGTCGGAAGTCAAATTATTTTAATGCAGTTTTGTTTCAAAGATTGAGTGAATTCTAAAAACACCTTTATAATTGAAGTGGGGCAATTTTTGACGAAGATATGCCCATTTATTTCAAGGTAGACCCTATTTAATGCTTTCCATATATTTTCTATTTATCGAAGAATATCCCTTAATATCTTTTTAGATGAGTCGGAAGTCAAATTATTTTAATGCAGTTTTGTTCCAAAGATCAAGTGAATTCTAAAAACACCTTTATAATTGAAATGGGGCAATTTTTGACGAAGATATGGCCATTTATTTCAAGGTAGACCCTATTTAATGCTTTCCATATATTTTCTATTTATCGAAGAATATCCCTTAATATCTTTCTTAGATGAGTCGGAAGTCAAATTATTTTAATGCAGTTTTGTTCCAAAGATCAAGTGAATTCTAAAAACACCTTTATAATTGAAATGGGGCAATTTTTGACGAAGATATGGCCATTTATTTCAAGGTAGACCCTATTTAATGCTTTCCATATATTTTCTATTTATCGAAGAATATCCCTTAATATCTTTCTTAGATGAATCGGAAGTCAAATTATTTTAATGCAGTTTTGTTCCAAAGATCGAGCGAATTCTAAAAACACCTTTATAATTGAAATGGGGCAATTTTTGACGAAGATATGGCCATTTATTTCAAGGTAGACCCTATTTAATGCTTTCCATATATTTTCTATTTATCGAAGAATATCCCTTAATATCTTTCTTAGATGAGTCGGAAGTCAAATTATTTTAATGCAGTTTTGTTCCAAAGATCAAGTGAATTCTAAAAACATCTTTATAATTGAAATGGGGCAATTTTTGACGAAGATATGGCCATTTATTTCAAGGTAGACCCTATTTAATGCTTTCCATATATTTTCTATTTATCGAAGAATATCCCTTAATATCTTTCTTAGATGAGTCGGAAGTCAAGTTATTTTAATGCAGTTTTGTTCCAAAGATTGAGTGAATTCTAAAAACACCTCTATAATTGAAATGGGGCAATTTTAGACGAAGATATGGCCATTTATTTCAAGGTAGACCCTATTTAATGCTTTCCATATATTTTCTATTTATCGAAGAATATCCCTTAATATCTTTCTTAGATGAGTCGGAAGTCAAATTATTTTAATGCAGTTTGTTTTCAAAGATCAAGTGAATTCTAAAAACACCTTTATAATTGAAATGGGGCAATTTTTGACGAAGATATGGCCATTTATTTCAAGGTAGACCCTATTTAATGCTTTCCATATATTTTCTATTTATCGAAGAATATCCCTTAATATCTTTTTTAGATGAGTCGGAAGTCAAATTATTTTAATGCAGTTTTGTTCCAAAGATCAAGTGAATTCTAAAAACACCTTTATAATTGAAATGGGGCAATTTTTGACGAAGATATGGCCATTTATTTCAAGGTAGACCCTATTTAATGCTTTCCATATATTTTCTATTTATCGAAGAATATCCCTTAATATCTTTTTTAGATGAGTCGGAAGTCAAATTATTTTAATGCAGTTTTGTTCCAAAGATCAAGCGAATTTTAAAAACACCTTTATAATTGAAATTGGGAAAATTTAGATGAAGATATGGCTATTTATTTCAAGGTAGACCCTATTTAATGCTTTCCATATATTTTCTATTTATCGAAGAATATCCCTTAATATCTTTCTTAGATGAGTCGGAAGTCAAATTATTTTAATGCAGTTTTGTTCCAAAGATCAAGTGAATTCTAAAAACATCTTTATAATTGAAATGGGGCAATTTTTGACGAATATATGGCCATTTATTTCAAGGTAGACCCTATTTAATGCTTTCCATATATTTTCTATTTATCGAAGAATATGCCTTAATATCTTTTTTAGATGAGTCGGAAGTCAAATTATTTTAATGCAGTTTTGTTTCAAAGATTAAGCGAATTCTAAAAACACCTTTATAATTGAAGTGGCCATTTATTTCAAGGTAGACCCTATTCAATGCTTTCCATATATTTTCTATTTATCGAAGAATATCCCTTAATACCTTTCTTAGATGAGTCGGAAGTCAAATTATTTTAACGCAGTTTTGTTCCAAAGATCGAGTGAATTCTAAAAACACCTTTATAATTAAAATGGGGCAATTTTTGACGAAGATATGGCCATTTATTTCAAGGTAGACCCTATTTAATGCTTTCCATATATTTTCTATTTATCGAAGAATATCCCTTAATATCTTTCTTAGATGAGTCGGAAGTCAAAATATTTTAATGCAGTTTTGTTCCAAAGATCAAGTGAATTCTAAAAACACCTTTATAATTGAAATGGGGCAATTTTTGACGAAGATATGGCCATTTATTTCAAGGTAGACCCTATTTAATGCTTTCCATATATTTTCTATTTATCGAAGAATATCCCTTAATATCTTTCTTAGATGAGTCGGCAGTCAAATTATTTTAATGCAGTTTTGTTCCAAAGATCAAGCGAATTTTAAAAACACCTTTATAATTGAAATTGGGCAATTTGAGATGAAGATATGGCCATTTATTTCAAGGTAGACCCTATTTAATGCTTTCCATATATTTTCTATTTATCGAAGAATATCCCTTAATATCTTTCTTAGATGAGTCGGAAGTCAAATTATTTTAATGCAGTTTTGTTCCAAAGATCAAATGAATTCTAAAAACACCTTTATAATTGAAATGGGGCAATTTTTGACGAAGATATGGCCATTTATTTCAAGGTAGACACTATTTAATGCTTTCCATATATTTTCTATTTATCGAAGAATATTCCTTAATATCTTTCTTAGATGAGTCGGAAGTCAAATTATTTTAATGCAGTTTTGTTCCAAAGATCAAGTGAATTCTAAAACCACCTTTATAATTGAAATGGGGCAACTTTTGACGAAGATATGGCCATTTATTTCAAGGTAGACCCTATTTAATGCTTTCCATATATTTTCTATTTATCGAAGAATATCCCTTAATATCTTTTTTAGATGAGTCGGAAGTCAAATTATTTTAATGCAGTTTTGTTTCCAAGATTAAGCGAATTCTAAAAACACCTTTATTATTGAAGTGGTCATTTATTTCAAGGTAGACCCTATTTAATGCTTTCCATATATTTTCTATTTATCGAATATCCCTTAATATCTTTCTTAGATGAGTCGGAAGTCAAATTATTTTAATGCAGTTTTCTTCCAAAGATCGAGTGAATTCTAAAAACACCTTTATAATTGAAATGGGGCAATTTTTGACGAAGATATGGCCATTTATTTCAAGGTAGACTTTATTTAATGCTTTCCATATATTTTCTATTTATCGAAGAATATCCCTTAATATATTTTTTAGATGAGTCGGAAGTCAAATTATTTTAATGCAGTTTTGTTCCAAAGATCAAGTGAATTCTAAAAACACCTTTATAATTGAAATGGGGCAATTTTTGACGAAGATATGGCCATTTATTTCAAGGTAGACCCTATTTAATGCTTTCCATATATTTTCTATTTATCGAAGAATATCCCTTAATATCTTTCTTAGATGAGTCGGCAGTCAAATTATTTTAATGCAGTTTTGTTCCAAAGATCAAGCGAATTCTAAAAACACCTTTTTAATTGAAATTGGGCAATTTTAGATGAAGATATGGCCATTTATTTCAAGGTAAACACTATTTAATGCTTTCCATATATTTTCTATTTATCGAAGAATATCCCTTAATATCTTTCTTAGATGAGTCGGAAGTCAAATTATTTTAATGCAGTTTTGTTTCAAAGATCAAGTGAATTCTAAAAACACCTTTATAATTGAAATGGGGCAATTTTTGACGAAGATATGGCCATTTATTTCAAGGTAGACACTATTTAATGCTTTCCATATATTTTCTATTTATCGAAGAATATCCCTTAATATCTTTCTTAGATGAGTCGGAAGTCAAATTATTTTAATGCAGTTTTGTTTCAAATATTGAGTAAATTCTAAAAACACCTCTATAATTGAAATGGGGCAATTTTAGACGAAGATATGGCCATTTATTTCAAGGTAGACCCTATTTAATGCTTTCCATATATTTTCTATTTATCGAAGAATATCCCTTAATATCTTTCTTAGATGAGTCGGAAGTCAAATTATTTTAATGGAGTTTGTTTTCAAAGATCAAGTGAATTCTAAAAACACCTTTATAATTGAAATGGGGCAATTTTTGACGAAGATATGGCCATTTATTTCAAGGTAGACCCTATTTAATGCTTTCCATATATTTTCTATTTATCGAAGAATATCCCTTAATATCTTTCTTAGATGAGTCGGAAGTCAAATTATTTTAATGCAGTTTTGTTCCAAAGATCAAATGAATTCTAAAAACACCTTTATAATTGAAATGGGGCAATTTTTGACGAAGATATGGCCATTTATTTCAAGGTAGACCCTATTTAATGCTTTCCATATATTTTCTATTTATCGAAGAATATCCCTTAATATCTTTCTTAGATGAGTCGGCAGTCAAATTATTTTAATGCAGTTTTGTTCCAAAGATCAAGCGAATTCTAAAAACACCTTTATAATTGAAGTGGGGCAATTTTTGACGAAGATATGGCTATTTATTTCAAGGTAGACCCTATTTAATGCTTTCCATATATTTTCTATTTATCGAAGAATATCCCGTTAATATCTTTTTTAGATGAGTCGGAAGTCAAATTATTTTAATGCAGTTTTGTTCCAAAAGATCAAGTGAATTCTAAAAACATCTTTATAATTGAAATGGGGCAATTTTTGACGAATATATGGCCATTTATTTCAAGGTAGACCCTATTTAATGCTTTCCATATATTTTCTATTTATCGAAGAATATGCCTTAATATCTTTTTTAGATGAGTCGGAAGTCAAATTATTTTAATGCAGTTTTGTTTCAAAGATTAAGCGAATTCTAAAAACACCTTTATAATTGAAGTGGCCATTTATTTCAAGGTAGACCCTATTTAATGCTTTCCATATATTTTCTATTTATCGAATATCCCTTAATATCTTTCTTAGATGAGTCGGAAGTCAAATTATTTTAATGCAGTTTTCTTCCAAGGATCGAGTGAATTCTAAAAACACCTTTATAATTGAAATGGGGCAATTTTTGACGAAGATATGGCCATTTATTTCAAGGTAGACCCTATTTAATGCTTTCCATATATTTTCTATTTATCGAAGAATATCCCTTAATATCTTTTTTAGATGAGTCGGAAGTCAAATTATTTTAATGCAGTTTTGTTCCAAAGATCAAGTGAATTCTAAAAACACCTTTATAATTGAAATGGGGCAATTTTTGACGAAGATATGGCCATTTATTTCAAGGTAGACCCTATTTAATGCTTTCCATATATTTTCTATTTATCGAAGAATATCCCTTAATATCTTTCTTAGATGAGTCGGCAGTCAAATTATTTTAATGCAGTTTTGTTCCAAAGATCAAGCGAATTCTAAAAACACCTTTATAATTGAAATTGGGCAATTTTAGATGAAGATATGGCCATTTATTTCAAGGTAGACCCTATTTAATGCTTTCCATATATTTTCTATTTATCGAAGAATATCCCTTAATATCTTTCTTAGATGAGTCGGAAGTCAAATTATTTTAATGCAGTTTTGTTCCAAAGATCAAATGAATTCTAAAAACACCTTTATAATTGAAATGGGGCAATTTTTGACGAAGATATGGCCATTTATTTCAAGGTAGACACTATTTAATGCTTTCCATATATTTTCTATTTATCGAAGAATATTCCTTAATATCTTTCTTAGATGAGTCGGAAGTCAAATTATTTTAATGCAGTTTTGTTCCAAAGATCAAGTGAATTCTAAAACCACCTTTATAATTGAAATGGGGCAACTTTTGACGAAGATATGGCCATTTATTTCAAGGTAGACCCTATTTAATGCTTTCCATATATTTTCTATTTATCGAAGAATATCCCTTAATATCTTTTTTAGATGAGTCGGAAGTCAAATTATTTTAATGCAGTTTTGTTTCCAAGATTAAGCGAATTCTAAAAACACCTTTATAATTGAAGTGGTCATTTATTTCAAGGTAGACCCTATTTAATACTTTCCATATATTTTCTATTTATCGAATATCCCTTAATATCTTTCTTAGATGAGTCGGAAGTCAAATTATTTTAATGCAGTTTTCTTCCAAAGATCGAGTGAATTCTAAAAACACCTTTATAATTGAAATGGGGCAATTTTTGACGAAGATATGGCCATTTATTTCAAGGTAGACCCTATTTAATGCTTTCCATATATTTTCTATTTATCGAAGAATATCCCTTAATATCTTTTTTAGATGAGTCGGAAGTCAAATTATTTTAATGCAGTTTTGTTCCAAAGATCAAGTGAATTCTAAAAACACCTTTATAATTGAAATGGGGCAATTTTTGACGAAGATATGGCCATTTATTTCAAGGTTGACCCTATTTAATGCTTTCCATATATTTTCTATTTATCGAAGAATATCCCTTAATATCTTTCTTAGATGAGTCGGCAGTCAAATTATTTTAATGCAGTTTTGTTCCAAAGATCAAGCGAATTCTAAAAACACCTTTTTAATTGAAATTGGGCAATTTTAGATGAAGATATGGCCATTTATTTCAAGGTAGACCCTATTTAATGCTTTCCATATATTTTCTATTTATCGAAGAATATCCCTTAATATCTTTCTTAGATGAGTCGGAAGTCAAATTATTTTAATGCAGTTTTGTTTCAAAGATCAAGTGAATTCTAAAAACACCTTTATAATTGAAATGGGGCAATTTTTGACGAAGATATGGCCATTTGTTTCAAGGTAGACACTATTTAATGCTTTCCATATATTTTCTATTTATCGAAGAATATCCCTTAATATCTTTCTTAGATGAGTCGGAAGTCAAATTATTTTAATGCAGTTTTGTTTCAAATATTGAGTAAATTCTAAAAACACCTTTATAATTGAAATCGGGCAATTTTTGACGAAGATATGGCCATTTATTTCAAGGTAAACCCTATTTAATGCTTTCCATATATTTTCTATTTATCGAAGAATATCCCTTAATATCTTTCTTAGATGAGTCGGCAGTCAAATTATTTTAATGCAGTTTTGTTCCAAAGATCAAGCGAATTCTAAGAACACCTTTATAATTGAAATTGGGCAATTTTAGATGAAGATATGGCCATTTATTTCAAGGTAGACCCTATTTAATGCTTTCCATATATTTTCTGTTTATCGAAGAATATCCCTTAATATCTTTCTTAGATGAGTCGGAAGTCAAATTATTTTAATGCAGTTTTGTTCCAAAGATCAAGTGAATTCTAAAAACACCTTTATAATTGAAATGGGGCAATTTTTGACGAAGATATGGCCATTTATTTCAAGGTAGACACTATTTAATGCTTTCCATATATTTTCTATTTATCGAATATCCCTTAATATCTTTCTTAGATGAGTCGGAAGTCAAATTATTTTAATGCAGTTTTGTTCCAAAGATCAAGTGAATTCTAAAAACACCTTTATAATTGAAATGGGGCAATTTTTGACGAAGATATGGCCATTTATTTCAAGGTAGACCCTATTTAATGCTTTCCATATATTTTCTATTTATCGAAGAATATCCCTTAATATCTTTTTTAGATGAGTCGGAAGTCAAATTATTTTAATGCAGTTTTGTTTCAAAGATTAAGCGAATTCTAAAAACACCTTTATAATTGAAGTGGCCATTTATTTCAAGGAAGACCCTATTTAATGCTTTCCATATATTTTCTATTTATCGAATATCCCTTAATATCTTTCTTAGATGAGTCGGAAGTCAAATTATTTTAATGCAGTTTTCTTCCAAAGATCGAGTGAATTCTAAAAACACCTTTATAATTGAAGTGGGGCAATTTTTGACGAAGATATGGCCATTTATTTCAAGGTAGACCCTATTTAATGCTTTCCATATATTTTCTATTTATCGAAGAATATCCCTTAATATCTTTTTTAGATGAGTCGGAAGTCAAATTATTTTAATGCAGTTTTGTTCCAAAGATCAAGTGAATTCTAAAAACATCTTTATAATTGAAATGGGGCAATTTTTGACGAAGATATGGCCATTTATTTCAAGGTAGACCCTATTTAATGCTTTCCATATATTTTATATTTATCGAAGAATATCCCTTAATATCTTTCTTAGATGAGTCGGAAGTCAAATTATTTTAATGCAGTTTTGTTCCAAAGATCAAGCGAATTCTAAAAACACCTTTATAATTGAAATTGGGCAATTTTAGATGAAGATATGGCCATTTATTTCAAGGTAGACCCTATTTAATGCTTTCCATATATTTTCTATTTATCGAAGAATATCCCTTAATATCTTTTTTAGATGAGTCGGAAGTCAAATTATTTTAATGCAGTTTTGTTTCAAAGATTAAGCGAATTCTAAAAAACACCTTTATAATTGAAGTGGCCATTTATTTCAAGGTAGACCCTATTTAATGCTTTCCATATATTTTCTATTTATCGAATATCCCTTAATATCTTTCTTAGATGAGTCGGAAGTCAAATTATTTTAATGCAGTTTTGTTCCAAAGATCGAGTGAATTCTAAAAACACCTTTATAATTGAAATGGGGCAATTTTTGACGAAGATATGGCCATTTATTTCAAGGTAGACACTATTTAATGCTTTCCATATATTTTCTATTTATCGAATATCCCTTAATATCTTTCTTAGATGAGTCGGAAGTCAAATTATTTTAATGCAGTTTTGTTCCAAAGATCAAGTGAATTCTAAAAACACCTTTATAATTGAAATGGGGCAACTTTTGACGAAGATATGGCCATTTATTTCAAGGTAGACCCTATTTAATGCTTTCCATATATTTTCTATTTATCGAAGAATATCCCTTAATATCTTTTTTAGATGAGTCGGAAGTCAAATTATTTTAATGCAGTTTTGTTTCAAAGATTAAGCGAATTCTAAAAACACCTTTATAATTGAAGTGGTCATTTATTTCAAGGTAGACCCTATTTAATGCTTTCCATATATTTTCTATTTATCGAATATCCCTTAATATCTTTCTTAGATGAGTCGGAAGTCAAATTATTTTAATGCAGTTTTCTTCCAAAGATCGAGTGAATTCTAAAAACACCTTTATAATTGAAATGGGGCAATTTTTGACGAAGATATGGCCATTTATTTCAAGGTAGACCCTATTTAATGCTTTCCATATATTTTCTATTTATCGAAGAATATCCCTTAATATCTTTTTTAGATGAGTCGGAAGTCAAATTATTTTAATGCAGTTTTGTTCCAAAGATCAAGCGAATTCTAAAAACACCTTTATAATTGAAATTGGGCAATTTTAGATGAAGATATGGCCATTTATTTCAAGGTAGACCCTATTTAATGCTTTCCATATATTTTCTATTTATCGAAGAATATCCCTTAATATCTTTCTTAGATGAGTCGGAAGTCAAATTATTTTAATGCAGTTTTGTTCCAAAGATCAAGTGAATTCTAAAAACACCTTTGTTATTGAAATGGGGCAATTTTTGACGAAGATATGGCCATTTGTTTCAAGGTAGACACTATTTAATGCTTTCCATATATTTTCTATTTATCGAAGAATATCCCTTAATATCTTTCTTAGATGAGTCGGAAGTCAAATTATTTTAATGCAGTTTTGTTTCAAAGATTGAGTAAATTCTAAAAACACCTTTATAATTGAAATCGGGCAATTTTTGACGAAGATATGGCCATTTATATATTTCAAGGTTGACCCTATTTAATGCTATCCATATATTTTCTATTTATCGAAGAATATCCCTTAATATCTTTCTTAGATGAGTCGGAAGTCAAATTATTTTAATGCAGTTTTGTTCCAAAGATTGAGTGAATTCTAAAAACACCTTTATAATTGAAATGGGGCAATTTTTGACGAAGATATGGCTATTTATTTCAAGGTAGACCCTATTTAATGCTTTCCATATATTTTCTATTTATCGAAGAATATCCCTTAATATCTTTTTTAGATGAGTCGGAAGTCAAATTATTTTAATGCAGTTTTGTTTCAAAGATTAAGCGAATTCTAAAAACACCTTTATAATTGAAGTGGGGCAATTTTTGACGAAGATATGGCCATTTATTTCAAGGTAGACCCTATTTAATGCTTTCCATATATTTTCTATTTATCGAATATCCCTTAATATCTTTCTTAGATGAGTCGGAAGTCAAATTATTTTAATGCAGTTTTGTTTCAAAGATCGAGTGAATTCTAAAAAACACCTTTATAATTGAAATGGGGCAATTTTTGACGAAGATATGGCCATTTATTTCAAGGTAGACACTGTTTAATGCTTTCCATATATTTTCTATTTATCGAAGAATATCCCTTAATATCTTTCTTAGATGAGTCGGCAGTCAAATTATTTTAATGCAGTTTTGTTCCAAAGATCAAGCGAATTCTAAAAACACCTTTATAATTGAAATTGGGCAATTTTAGATGAAGATATGGCCATTTATTTCAAGGTAGACCCTATTTAATGCTTTCCATATATTTTCTATTTATCGAAGAATATCCCTTAATATCTTTCTTAGATGAGTCGGAAGTCAAATTATTTTAATGCAGTTTTGTTCCAAAGATCAAGTGAATTCTAAAAACACCTTTATAATTGAAATGGGGCAATTTTTGACGAAGATATGGCCATTTATTTCAAGGTAGACACTATTTAATGCTTTCCATATATTTTCTATTTATCGAATATCCCTTAATATCTTTCTTAGATGAGTCGGAAGTCAAATTATTTTAATGCAGTTTTGTTCCAAAGATCAAGTGAATTCTAAAAACACCTTTATAATTGAAATGGGGCAATTTTTGTCGAAGATATGGCCATTTATTTCAAGGTAGACCCTATTTAATGCTTTCCATATATTTTCTATTTATCGAAGAATATCCCTTAATATCTTTTTTAGATGAGTCGGAAGTCAAATTATTTTAATGCAGTTTTGTTTCAAAGATTAAGCGAATTCTAAAAACACCTTTATAATTGAAGTGGCCACTTATTTCAAGGTAGACCCTATTTAATGCTTTCCATATATTTTCTATTTATCGAATATCCCTTAATATCTTTCTTAGATGAGTCGGAAGTCAAATTATTTTAATGCAGTTTTGTTCCAAAGATCGAGTGAATTCTAAAAACACCTTTATAATTGAAATGGGGCAATTTTTGACGAAGATATGGCCATTTATTTCAAGGTAGACCCTATTTAATGCTTTCCATATATTTTCTATTTATCGAAGAATATCCCTTAATATCTTTTTTAGACGAGTCGGAAGTCAAATTATTTTAATGCAGTTTTGTTTCAAAGATCAAGTGAATTCTAAAAACATCTTTATAATTGAAATGGGGCAATTTTTGACGAAGATATGGCCATTTATTTCAAGGTAGACCCTATTTAATGCTTTCCATATATTTTCTATTTATCGAAGAATATCCCTTAATATCTTTCTTAGATGAGTCGGCAGTCAAATTATTTTAATGCAGTTTTGTTCCAAAGATCGAGTGAATTCTAAAAACACCTTTATAATTGAAATTGGGCAATTTTAGATGAAGATATGGCCATTTATTTCAAGGTAGACCCTATTTAATGCTTTCCATATATTTTCTATTTATCGAAGAATATCCCTTAATATCTTTCTTAGATGAGTCGGAAGTCAAATTATTTTAATGCAGTTTTGTTCCAAAGATCAAGTGAATTCTAAAAACACCTTTATAATTGAAATGGGGCAATTTTTGACGAAGATATGGATATTTATTTCAAGGTAGACCCTATTTAATGCTTTCCATATATTTTCTATTTATCGAATATCCCTTAATATCTTTCTTAGATGAGTCGGAAGTCAAATTATTTTAATGCAGTTTTCTTCCAAAGATCGAGTGAATTCTAAAAACACCTTTATAATTGAAATGGGGCAATTTTTGACGAAGATATGGCCATTTATTTCAAGGTAGACCCTATTTAATGCTTTCCATATATTTTCTATTTATCGAAGAATTTCCCTTAATATCTTTTTTAGATGAGTCGGAAGTCAAATTATTTTAATGCAGTTTTGTTCCACAGATCAAGTGAATTCTAAAAACATCTTTATAATTGAAATGGGGTAATTTTTGACGAAGATATGGCCATTTATTTCAAGGTAGACCCTATTTAATGCTTTCCATATATTTTCTATTTATCGAAGAATATCCCTTAATATCTTTCTTAGATGAGTCGCAAGTCAAATTATTTTAATGCAGTTTTGTTCCAAAGATCAAGTGAATTCTAAAAACACCTTTATAATTGAAATGGGGCAATTTTTGACGAAGATATGGTCATTTATTTCAAGGTAGACCCTATTTAATGCTTTCCATATATTTTCTATTTATCGAAGAATATCCCTTAATATCTTTCTTAGATGAGTCGGAAGTCAAATTATTTTAATGCAGTTTTCTTCCAAAGATTAAGCGAATTCTAAAACTCCTTTATAATTGAAATGGGGCAATTTTTGACGAAGATATGGCCATTTATTTCAAGGTAGACACTATTTAATGCTTTCCATATATTTTCTATTTATCGAAGAATATCCCTTAATATCTTTCTTAGATGAGTCGGAAGTCAAATTATTTTAATGCAGTTTTGTTCCAAAGATCGAGCGAATTCTAAAAACACCTTTATAATTGAAATGGGGCAATTTTTGACGAAGATATGGCCATTTATTTCAAGGTAGACCCTATTTAATGCTTTCCATATATTTTCTATTTATCGAAGAATATCCCTTAATATCTTTTTTAGATGAGTCGGAAGTCAAATTATTTTAATGCAGTTTTGTTCCAAAGATTGAGTGAATTCTAAAAACACCTCTATAATTGAAATGGGGCAATTTTAGACGAAGATATGGCCATTTATTTCAAGGTAGACCCTATTTAATGCTTTCCATATATTTTCTATTTATCGAATATCCCTTAATATCTTTCTTAGATGAGTCGGAAGTCAAATTATTTTAATGCAGTTTTGTTTCAAAGATCGAGTGAATTCTAAAAACACCTTTATAATTGAAATGGGGCAATTTTTGACGAAGATATGGCCATTTATTTCAAGGTAGACACTGTTTAATGCTTTCCATATATTTTCTATTTATCGAAGAATATCCCTTAATATCTTTCTTAGATGAGTCGGAAGTCAAATTATTTTAATGCAGTTTTGTTCCAAAGATCAAGCGAATTCTAAAAACACCTTTATAATTGAAATTGGGCAATTTTAGATGAAGATATGGCCATTTATTTCAAGGTAGACCCTATTTAATGCTTTCCATATATTTTCTATTTATCGAAGAATATCCCTTAATATCTTTCTTAGATGAGTCGGAAGTCAAATTATTTTAATGCAGTTTTGTTCCAAAGATCAAGTGAATTCTAAAAACACCTTTATAATTGAAATGGGGCAATTTTTGACGAAGATATGGCCATTTATTTCAAGGTAGACACTATTTAATGCTTTCCATATATTTTCTATTTATCGAATATCCCTTAATATCTTTCTTAGATGAGTCGGAAGTCAAATTATTTTAATGCAGTTTTGTTCCAAAGATCAAGTGAATTCTAAAAACACCTTTATAATTGAAATGGGGCAATTTTTGTCGAAGATATGGCCATTTATTTCAAGGTAGACCCTATTTAATGCTTTCCATATATTTTCTATTTATCGAAGAATATCCCTTAATATCTTTTTTAGATGAGTCGGAAGTCAAATTATTTTAATGCAGTTTTGTTTCAAAGATTAAGCGAATTCTAAAAACACCTTTATAATTGAAGTGGCCACTTATTTCAAGGTAGACCCTATTTAATGCTTTCCATATATTTTCTATTTATCGAATATCCCTTAATATCTTTCTTAGATGAGTCGGAAGTCAAATTATTTTAATGCAGTTTTGTTCCAAAGATCGAGTGAATTCTAAAAACACCTTTATAATTGAAATGGGGCAATTTTTGACGAAGATATGGCCATTTATTTCAAGGTAGACCCTATTTAATGCTTTCCATATATTTTCTATTTATCGAAGAATATCCCTTAATATCTTTTTTAGACGAGTCGGAAGTCAAATTATTTTAATGCAGTTTTGTTTCAAAGATCAAGTGAATTCTAAAAACATCTTTATAATTGAAATGGGGCAATTTTTGACGAAGATATGGCCATTTATTTCAAGGTAGACCCTATTTAATGCTTTCCATATATTTTCTATTTATCGAATATCCCTTAATATCTTTCTTAGATGAGTCGGCAGTCAAATTATTTTAATGCAGTTTTGTTGCAAAGATTGAGTGAATTCTAAAAACACCTTTATAATTGAAATGGGGCAATTTGAGACGAAGATATGGCCATTTATTTCAAGGTAGACCCTATTTAATGCTTTCCATATATTTTCTATTTATCGAAGAATATCCCTTAATATCTTTCTTAGATGAGTCGGAAGTCAAATTATTTTAATGCAGTTTTGTTCCAAAGATCAAGTGAATTCTAAAAACACCTTTATAATTGAAATGGGGCAATTTTTGACGAAGATATGGATATTTATTTCAAGGTAGACCCTATTTAATGCTTTCCATATATTTTCTATTTATCGAATATCCCTTAATATCTTTCTTAGATGAGTCGGAAGTCAAATTATTTTAATGCAGTTTTCTTCCAAAGATCGAGTGAATTCTAAAAACACCTTTATAATTGAAATGGGGCAATTTTTGACAAAGATATGGCCATTTATTTCAAGGTAGACCCTATTTAATGCTTTCCATATATTTTCTATTTATCGAAGAATTTCCCTTAATATCTTTTTTAGATGAGTCGGAAGTCAAATTATTTTAATGCAGTTTTGTTCCACAGATCAAGTGAATTCTAAAAACATCTTTATAATTGAAATGGGGTAATTTTTGACGAAGATATGGCCATTTATTTCAAGGTAGACCCTATTTAATGCTTTCCATATATTTTCTATTTATCGAAGAATATCCCTTAATATCTTTCTTAGATGAGTCGCAAGTCAAATTATTTTAATGCAGTTTTGTTCCAAAGATCAAGTGAATTCTAAAAACACCTTTATAATTGAAATGGGGCAATTTTTGACGAAGATATGGTCATTTATTTCAAGGTAGACCCTATTTAATGCTTTCCATATATTTTCTATTTATCGAAGAATATCCCTTAATATCTTTTTTAGATGAGTCGGAAGTCAAATTATTTTAATGCAGTTTTCTTCCAAAGATTAAGCGAATTCTAAAACTCCTTTATAATTGAAATGGGGCAATTTTTGACGAAGATATGGCCATTTATTTCAAGGTAGACACTATTTAATGCTTTCCATATATTTTCTATTTATCGAAGAATATCCCTTAATATCTTTCTTAGATGAGTCGGAAGTCAAATTATTTTAATGCAGTTTTGTTCCAAAGATCGAGCGAATTCTAAAAACACCTTTATAATTGAAATGGGGCAATTTTTGACGAAGATATGGCCATTTATTTCAAGGTAGACCCTATTTAATGCTTTCCATATATTTTCTATTTATCGAAGAATATCCCTTAATATCTTTTTTAGATGAGTCGGAAGTCAAATTATTTTAATGCAGTTTTGTTCCAAAGATTGAGTGAATTCTAAAAACACCTCTATAATTGAAATGGGGCAATTTTAGACGAAGATATGGCCATTTATTTCAAGGTAGACCCTATTTAATGCTTTCCATATATTTTCTATTTATCGAAGAATATCCCTTAATATCTTTCTTAGATGAGTCGGAAGTCAAATTATTTTAATGGAGTTTGTTTTCAAAGATCAAGTGAATTCTAAAAACACCTTTATAATTGAAATGGGGCAATTTTTGACGAAGATATGGCCATTTATTTCAAGGTTGACCCTATTTAATGCTTTCCATATATTTTCTATTTATCGAAGAATATCCCTTAATATCTTTCTTAGATGAGTCGAAAGTCAAATTATTTTAATGCAGTTTTGTTCCAAAGATCAAGTGAATTCTAAAAACACCTTTATAATTGAAATGGGGCAATTTTTGACGAAGATATGGCCATTTATTTCAAGGTAGACCCTATTTAATGCTTTCCATATATTTTCTATTTATCAAAGAATATCCCTTAATATCTTTCTTAGATGAATCGGAAGTCAAATTATTTTAATGCAGTTTTGTTCCAAAGATCGAGCGAATTCTAAAAACACCTTTATAATTGAAATGGGGCAATTTTTGACGAAGATATGGCCATTTATTTCAAGGTAGACCCTATTTAATGCTTTCCATATATTTTCTATTTATCGAAGAATATCCCTTAATATCTTTTTTAGATGAGTCGGAAGTCAAATTATTTTAATGCAGTTTTGTTCCAAAGATCAAGTGAATTCTAAAAACATCTTTATAATTGAAATGGAGCAATTTTTGACGAAGATATGGCCATTTATTTCAAGGTAGACCCTATTTAATGCTTTCCATATATTTTCTATTTATCGAAGAATATCCCTTAATATCTTTCTTAGATGAGTCGGAAGTCAAATTATTTTAATGCAGTTTTCTTCCAAAGATTAAGCGAATTCTAAAACTCCTTTATAATTGAAATGGGGCAATTTTTGACGAAGATATGGCCATTTATTTCAAGGTAGACCCTATTTAATGCTTTCCGTATATTTTCTATTTATCGAAGAATATCCCTTTATATCTTTCTTAGATGAGTCGGAAGTCAAATTATTTTAATGCAGTTTTGTTCCAAAGAGCAAGCGAATTCTAAAAACACCTTTATAATTGAAATGGGGCAATTTTTGACGAAGATATGGCCATTTGTTTCAAGGTAGACCCTATTTAATGCTTTCCATATATTTTCTATTTATCGAAGAATATCCCTTAATATCTTTCTTAGATGAGTCGGAAGTCAAATTATTTTAATGCAGTTTTGTTTCAAAGATCACGTGAATTCTAAAAACATCTTTATAATTGAAATGGGGCAATTTTTGACGAAGATATGGCCATTTATTTCAAGGTAGACCCTATTTAATGCTTTCCATATATTTTCTATTTATCGAAGAATATCCCTTAATATCTTTCTTAGATGAGTCGGCAGTCAAATTATTTTAATGCAGTTTTGTTCCAAACATCAAGCGAATTCTAAAAACACCTTTATAATTGAAATTGGGCAATTTTAGATGAAGATATGGCCATTTATTTCAAGGTAGACCCTATTTAATGCTTTCCATATATTTTCTACTTATCGAAGAATATCCCTTAATATCTTTTTTAGATGAGTCGGCAGTCAAATTATTTTAATGCAGTTTTGTTTCAAAGATTAAGCGAATTCTAAAAACACCTTTATAATTGAAGTGGCCATTTATTTCAAGGTAGACCCTATTTAATGCTTTCCATATATTTTCTATTTATCGAATATCCCTTAATATCTTTCTTAGATGAGTCGGAAGTCAAATTATTTTAATGCAGTTTTCTTCCAAAGATCGAGTGAATTCTAAAAACACCTTTATAATTGAAATGGGGCAATTTTTGACGAAGATATGGCCATTTATTTCAAGGTAGACCCTATTTAATGCTTTCCATATATTTTCTATTTATCGAATATCCCTTAATATCTTTCTTAGATGAGTCGGAAGTCAAATTATTTTAATGCAGTTTTGTTCCAAAGATCAAGTGAATTCTAAAAACACCTTTATAATTGAAATGGGGCAACTTTTGACGAAGATATGGCCATTTATTTCAAGGTAGACCCTATTTAATGCTTTCCATATATTTTCTATTTATCGAAGAATATCCCTTAATATCTTTTTTTAGATGAGTCGGAAGTCAAATTATTTTAATGCAGTTTTGTTTCAAAGATTAAGCGAATTCTAAAAACACCTTTATAATTGAAGTGGTCATTTATTTCAAGGTAGACCCTATTTAATGCTTTCCATATATTTTCTATTTATCGAATATCCCTTAATATCTTTCTTAGATGAGTCGGAAGTCAAATTATTTTAATGCAGTTTTCTTCCAAAGATCGAGTGAATTCTAAAAACACCTTTATAATTGAAATGGGGCAACTTTAGATGAAGATATGGCCATTTATTTCAAGGTAGACCCTATTTAATGCTTTCCATATATTTTCTATTTATCGAATATCCCTTAATATCTTTCTTAGATGAGTCGGCAGTCAAATTATTTTAATGCAGTTTTGTTCCAAAGATCAAGCGAATTCTAAAAACACCTTTATAATTGAAATTGGGCAATTTTAGATGAAGATATGGCCATTTATTTTAAGGTAGACCCTATTTAATGCTTTCCATATATTTTCTATTTATCGAAGAATATCCCTTAATATCTTTTTTAGATGAGTCGGAAGTCAAATTATTTTAATGCAGTTTTGTTTCAAAGATCGAGTGAATTCTAAAAACACCTTTATAATTGAAATGGGGCAATTTTTGACGAAGATAGGGCCATTTATTTCAAGGTAGACCCTATTTAATGCTTTCCATATATTTTCTATTTATCGAAGAATATCCCTTAATATCTTTCTTAGATGAGTCGGCAGTCAAATTATTTTAATGCAGTTTTGTTCCAAAGATCAAGCGAATTCTAAAAACACCTTTATAATTGAAATTGGGGAATTTTAGATGAAGATATGGCCATTTATTTCAAGGTAGACCCTATTTAATGCTTTCCATATATTTTCTATTTATCGAAGAATATCCCTTAATATCTTTCTTAGATGAGTCGGAAGTCAAATTATTTTAATGCAGTTTTGTTCCAAAGATCAAGTGAATTCTAAAAACACCTTTATAATTGAAATGGGGCAATTTTTGACGAAGATATGGCCATTTATTTCAAGGTAGACACTATTTAATGCTTTCCATATATTTTCTATTTATCGAATATCCCTTAATATCTTTCTTAGATGAGTCGGTAGTCAAATTATCTTAATGCAGTTTTGTTCCAAAGATCAAGTGAATTCTAAAAACACCTTTATAATTGAAATGGGGCAATTTTTGACGAAGATATGGCCATTTATTTCAAGGTAGACACTATTTAATGCTTTCCATATATTTTCTATTTATCGAAGAATATCCCTTAATATCTTTTTTAGATGAGTCGGAAGTCAAATTATTTTAATGCAGTTTTGTTTCAAATATTAAGCGAATTCTAAAAACACCTTTATAATTGAAGTGGCCATTTATTTCAAGGTAGACCCTATTTAATGCTTTCCATATATTTTCTATTTATCGAAGAATATCCCTTAATATCTTTTTTAGATGAGTCGGAAGTCAAATTATTTTAATGCAGTTTTGTTTCAAAGATCAAGTGAATTCTAAAAACATCTTTATAATTGAAATGGGGCAATTTTTGACGAAGATATGGCCATTTATTTCAAGGTAGACCCTATTTAATGCTTTCCATATATTTTCTATTTATCGAAGAATATCCCTTAATATCTTTCTTAGATGAGTCGGAAGTCAAATTATTTTAATGCAGTTTTGTTCCAAAGATCAAGCGAATTCTAAAAACACCTTTATAATTGAAATTGGGCAATTTTAGATGAAGATATGGCCATTTATTTCAAGGTAGACCCTATTTAATGCTTTCCATATATTTTCTATTTATCGAAGAATATCCCTTAATATCTTTCTTAGATGAGTCGGAAGTCAAATTATTTTAATGCAGTTTTGTTCCAAAGATCAAGTGAATTCTAAAAACACCTTTATAATTGAAATGGGGCAATTTTTGACGAAGATATGGATATTTATTTCAAGGTAGACCCTATTTAATGCTTTCCATATATTTTCTATTTATCGAATATCCCTTAATATCTTTCTTAGATGAGTCGGAAGTCAAATTATTTTAATGCAGTTTTCTTCCAAAGATCGAGTGAATTCTAAAAACACCTTTATAATTGAAATGGGGCAATTTTTGACGAAGATATGGCCATTTATTTCAAGGTAGACCCTATTTAATGCTTTCCATATATTTTCTATTTATCGAAGAATATCCCTTAATATCTTTTTTAGATGAGTCGGAAGTCAAATTATTTTAATGCAGTTTTGTTCCAAAGATCAAGTGAATTCTAAAAACATCTTTATAATTGAAATGGGGCAATTTTTGACGAAGATATGGCCATTTATTTCAAGGTAGACCCTATTTAATGCTTTCCATATATTTTCTATTTATCGAAGAATATCCCTTAATATCTTTCTTAGATGAGTCGGCAGTCAAATTATTTTAATGCAGTTTTGTTCCAAAGATCAAGCGAATTCTAAAAACACCTTTATAATTGAAATTGGGCAATTTTAGATGAAGATATGGCCATTTATTTTAAGGTAGACCCTATTTAATGCTTTCCATATATTTTCTATTTATCGAAGAATATCCCTTAATATCTTTTTTAGATGAGTCGGAAGTCAAATTATTTTAATGCAGTTTTGTTTCAAAGATTAAGCGAATTCTAAAAACACCTTTATAATTGAAGTGGCCATTTATTTCAAGGTAGACCCTATTTAATGCTTTCCATATATTTTCTATTTATCGAATATCCCTTAATATCTTTCTTAGATGAGTCGGAAGTCAAATTATTTTAATGCAGTTTTCTTCCAAAGATCGAGTGAATTCTAAAAACACCTTTATAATTGAAATGGGGCAATTTTTGACGAAGATATGGCCATTTATTTCAAGGTAGACACTATTTAATGCTTTCCATATATTTTCTATTTATCGAATATCCCTTAATATCTTTCTTAGATGAGTCGGAAGTCAAATTATTTTAATGCAGTTTTGTTCCAAAGATCAAGTGAATTCTAAAAACACCTTTATAATTGAAATGGGGCAACTTTTGACGAAGATATGGCCATTTATTTCAAGGTAGACCCTATTTAATGCTTTCCATATATTTTCTATTTATCGAAGAATATCCCTTAATATCTTTTTTAGATGAGTCGGAAGTCAAATTATTTTAATGCAGTTTTGTTTCAAAGATTAAGCGAATTCTAAAAACACCTTTATAATTGAAGTGGTCATTTATTTCAAGGTAGACCCTATTTAATGCTTTCCATATATTTTCTATTTATCGAATATCCCTTAATATCTTTCTTAGATGAGTCGGAAGTCAAATTATTTTAATGCAGTTTTCTTCCAAAGATCGAGTGAATTCTAAAAACACCTTTATAATTGAAATGGGGCAATTTTTGACGAAGATATGGCCATTTATTTCAAGGTAGACCCTATTTAATGCTTTCCATATATTTTCTATTTATCGAAGAATATCCCTTAATATCTTTTTTAGATGAGTCGGAAGTCAAATTATTTTAATGCAGTTTTGTTTCAAAGATCAAGTGAATTCTAAAAACACCTTTATAATTGAAATGGGGCAATTTTTGACGAAGATATGGCCATTTATTTCAAGGTAGACCCTATTTAATGCTTTCCATATATTTTCTATTTATCGAAGAATATCCCTTAATATCTTTCTTAGATGAGTCGGCAGTCAAATTATTTTAATGCAGTTTTGTTCCAAAGATCAAGCGAATTCAAAAAACACCTTTATAATTGAAATTGGGCAATTTAAGATGAAGATATGGCCATTTATTTCAAGGTAGACCCTATTTAATGCTTTCCATATATTTTCTATTTATCGAAGAATATCCCTTAATATCTTTCTTAGATGAGTCGGAAGTCAAATTATTTTAATGCAGTTTTGTTCCAAAGATCAAGTGAATTCTAAAAACACCTTTGTAATTGAAATGGGGCAATTTTTGACGAAGATATGGCCATTTGTTTCAAGGTAGACACTATTTAATGCTTTCCATATATTTTCTATTTATCGAAGAATATCCCTTAATATCTTTCTTAGATGAGTCGAAAGTCAAATTATTTTAATGCAGTTTTGTTTCAAAGATTGAGTAAATTCTAAAAACACCATTATAATTGAAATCGGGCAATTTTTGACGAAGATATGGCCATTTATTTATTTCAAGGTTGACCCTATTTAATGCTATCCATATATTTTCTATTTATCGAAGAATATCCCTTAATATCTTTCTTAGATGAGTCGGAAGTCAAATTATTTTAATGCAGTTTTGTTCCAAAGATTGAGTGAATTCTAAAAACACCTTTATAATTGAAATGGGGCAATTTTTGACGAAGATATGGCTATTTATTTCAAGGTAGACCCTATTTAATGCTTTCCATATATTTTCTATTTATCGAAGAATATCCCTTAATATCTTTTTAGATGAGTCGGAAGTCAAATTCTTTTAATGCAGTTTTGTTTCAAAGATTAAGCGAATTCTAAAAACACCTTTATAATTGAAGTGGGGCAATTTTTGACGAAGATATGGCCATTTATTTCAAGGTAGACCCTATTTAATGCTTTCCATATATTTTCTATTTATCGAATATCCCTTAATATCTTTCTTAGATGAGTCGGTAGTCAAATTATTTTAATGCAGTTTTGTTTCAAAGATCGAGTGAATTCTAAAAACACCTTTATAATTGAAATGGGGCAATTTTTGACGAAGATATGGCCATTTATTTCAAGGTAGACCCTATTTAATGCTTTCCATATATCTTCTATTTATCGAAGAATATCCCTTAATATCTTTCTTAGATGAGTCGGAAGTCAAATTATTTTAATGCAGTTTTGTTCCAAAGATCAAGCGAATTCTAAAAACACCTTTATAATTGAAATTGGGCAATTTTAGATGAAGATATGGCCATTTATTTCAAGGTAGACCCTATTTAATGCTTTCCATATATTTTCTATTTATCGAAGAATATCCCTTAATATCTTTCTTAGATGAGTCGGAAGTCAAATTATTTTAATGCAGTTTTGTTCCAAAGATCAAGTGAATTCTAAAAACACCTTTATAATTGAAATGGGGCAATTTTTGACGAAGATATGGCCATTTATTTCAAGGTAGACACTATTTAATGCTTTCCATATATTTTCTATTTATCGAATATCCCTTAATATCTTTCTTAGATGAGTCGGAAGTCAAATTATTTTAATGCAGTTTTGTTCCAAAGATCAAGTGAATTCTAAAAACACCTTTATAATTGAAATGGGGCAATTTTTGACGAAGATATGGCCATTTATTTCAAGGTAGACCCTATTTAATGCTTTCCATATATTTTCTATTTATCGAAGAATATCCCTTAATATCTTTTTTAGATGAGTCGGAAGTCAAATTATTTTAATGCAGTTTTGTTTCAAAGATTAAGCGAATTCTAAAAACACCTTTATAATTGAAGTGGCCATTTATTTCAAGGTAGACCCTATTTAATGCTTTCCATATATTTTCTATTTATCGAATATCCCTTAATATCTTTCTTAGATGAGTCGGAAGTCAAATTATTTTAATGCAGTTTTGTTCCAAAGATCGAGTGAATTTTAAAAACACCTTTATAATTGAAATGGGGCAATTTTTGACGAAGATATGGCCATTTATTTCAAGGTAGACCCTATTTAATGCTTTCCATATATTTTCTATTTATCGAAGAATATCCCTTAATATCTTTCTTAGATGAGTCGAAAGTCAAATTATTTTAATGCAGTTTTGTTCCAAAGATCAAGTGAATTCTAAAAACATCTTTATAATTGAAATGGGGCAATTTTTGACGAAGATATGGCCATTTATTTCAAGGTAGACCCTATTTAATGCTTTCCATATATTTTCTATTTATCGAAGAATATCCCTTAATATCTTTCTTAGATGAGTCGGCAGTCAAATTATTTTAATGCAGTTTTGTTCCAAAGATCAAGCGAATTCTAAAAACACCTTTATAATTGAAATTGGGCAATTTTTGACGAAGATATGGACATTTATTTCAAGGTAGACCCTATTTAATGCTTTCCATATATTTTCTATTTATCGAAGAATATCCCTTAATATCTTTCTTAGATGAGTCGGAAGTCAAATTATTTTAATGCAGTTTTGTTCCAAAGATCAAGTGAATTCTAAAAACACCTTTATAATTGAAATGGGGCAATTTTTGACGAAGATATGGATATTTATTTCAAGGTAGACCCTATTTAATGCTTTCCATATATTTTCTATTTATCGAAGAATATCCCTTAATATCTTTCTTAGATGAGTCGGAAGTCAAATTATTTTAATGCAGTTTTGTTCCAAAGATTGAGTGAATTCTAAAAACACCTTTATAATTGAAATCGGGCAATTTTTGACGAAGATATGGCCATTTATTTCAAGGTTGACCCTATTTAATGCTTTCCATATATTTTCTATTTATCAAAGAATATCCCTTAATATCTTTCTTAGATGAGTCGGCAGTCAAATTATTTTAATGCAGTTTTGTTCCAAAGATCAAGTGAATTCTAAAAACACCTTTATAATTGAAATGGGGCAATTTTTGACGAAGATATGGCTATTTATTTCAAGGTAGACCCTATTTAGTACTTTCCATATATTTTCTATTTATCGAAGAATATCCCTTAATACCTTTCTTAGATGAGTCGGAAATCAAATTATTTTAATGCAGTTTTGTTCCAAAGATCGAGTGAATTCTAAAAACACCTTTATAATTGAAATTGGGCAATTTTAGATGAAGATATGGCCATTTATTTCAAGGTAGACCCTATTTAATGCTTTCCATATATTTTCTATTTATCGAAGAATATCCCTTAATACCTTTCTTAGATAAGTCGGAAGTCAAATTATTTTAATGCAGTTTTGTTCCCAAGATCGAGTGAATTCTAAAAACACCTTTATAATTGAAATGGAGCAATTTTTGACGAAGATATGGCCAATTATTTCAAGGTAGACCCTATTTAATGCGTTCCATATATTTTCTATTTATCGAATATCCCTTAATATCTTTCTTAGATGAGTCGGAAGTCAAATTATTTTAATGCAGTTTTATTCCAAAGATCAAGTGAATTCTAAAAACACCTTTATAATTGAAATTGGGTAGTTTTAGATGAAGATATGGCCATTTATTTCAAGGTAGACCCTATTTAATGCTTTCCATATATTTTCTATTTATCGAAGAATATCCCTTAATATCTTTCTTAGATGAGTCGGAAGTCAAATTATTTTAATGCAGTTTGTTTTCAAAGATCAAGTGAATTTAAAAAACACCTTTATAATTGAAATGGGGCAATTTTTGACGAAGAGATGGCCATTTATTTCAAGGTAGACCCTATTTAATGCTTTCCATATATTTTCTATTTATCGAAGAATATCCCTTAATATCTTTCTTAGATGAGTCGGAAGTCAAATTATTTTAATGCAGTTTTGTTTCAAAGATTGAGTGAATTCTAAAAACATCTTTATAATTGAAGTGGGGTAATTTTTGACGAAGATATGGCTATTTATTTCAAGGTAGACCCTATTTAATGCTTTCCATATATTTTCTATTTATCGAAGAATATCCCTTAATATCTTTTTTAGATGAGTCGGAAGTCAAATTATTTTAATGCAGTTTTGTTTCAAAGGTTAAGCGAATTCTAAAAACACCTTTATAATTGAAGTGGGGCAATTTTTGACGAAGATATGGCCATTTATTTCAAGGTAGACCCTATTTAATGCTTTCCATATATTTTCTATTTATCGAAGAATATCCCTTAATATCTTTCTTAGATGAGTCGGAAGTCAAATTATTTTAATGCAGTTTTGTTCCAAAGATCAAGTGAATTCTAAAAACACCTTTATAATTAAAATGGGACAATTTTTGACGAAGATATGGCCATTTATTTCAAGGTAGACACTATTTAATGCTTTCCATATATTTTCTATTTATCGAAGAATATCCCTTAATATCTTTCTTAGATGAGTTGGAAGTCAAATTATTTTAATGCAGTTTTGTTCCAAAGATCAAGCGAATTCTAAAAACACCTTTATAATTGAAATTGGGCAATTTTAGATGAAGATATGGCCATTTATTTCAAGGTAGACCCTATTTAATGCTTTCCATATATTTTCTATTTATCGAATATCCCTTAATATCTTTCTTAGATGAGTCGGAAGTCAAATTATTTTAATGCAGTTTTGTTCCAAAGATCGAGCGAATGCTAAAAACACCTTTATAATTGAAATGGTGCAATTTTTGACGAAGATATGGCCATTTATTTCAAGGTAGACCCTATTTAATACTCTCCATATATTTTCTATTTATCGAATATCCCTTAATACCTTTCTTAGATGAGTCGGAAGTCAAATTATTTTAATGCAGTTTTGTTTCAAAGATCGAGTGAATTCTAAAAACACCTTTATAATTGAAATGGTGCAATTTTTGACGAAGATATGGCCATTTATTTCAAGGTAGACCCTATTTAATACTCTCCATATATTTTCTATTTATCGAAGAATATACCTTAATATCTTTTTTAGATGAGTCGGAAATCAAATTGTTTTAATGCAGTTTTGTTCCAAAGATTAAGCGAATTCTAAAAACACCTTTATAATTGAAATGGGGAAATTTTTGACGAAGATATGGCCATTTATTTCAAGGTAGACCCTATTTAATGCTTTCCATATATTTTCTATTTATCGAAGAATATCCCTTAATATCTTTCTTAGATGAGTCGGAAGTCAAATTATTTTAATGCAGTTTTGTTCCAAAGATCGAGTGAATTCTAAAAACACCTTTGTAATTGAAATGGGGCAATTTTTGACGAAGATATGGCCATTTATTTCAAGGTTGACCCTATTTAATGCATTCCATATATTTTCTATTTATCGAAGAATATCCCTTAATATCTTTCTTAGATGAGTCGGAAGTCAAATTACTTTAATGCAGTTTTGTTCCAAAGATCAAGTGAATTCTAAAAACACCTTTATAATTGAAATGGGGCAATTTTTGACGAAGATATGGCTATTTATTTCAAGGTAGACCCTATTTAATGTTTTCCATATATTTTCTATTTATCGAAGAATATCCCTTAATATCTTTTTAGATGAGTCGGTAGTCAAATTATTTTAATGCAGTTTTGTTCCAAAGATCAAGTGAATTCTAAAAACACCTTTATAATTGAAATGGGGCAATTTTTGACGAAGATATGGCCATTTATTTCAAGGTAGACCCTATTTAATGCTTTCCATATATTTTCTATTTATCGAAGAATATCCCTTAATATCTTTCTTAGATGAGTCGGAAGTCAAATTATTTTAATGCAGTTTTGTTCTTAAGATGAAGCGAATTCTAAAAACACCTTTATAATTGAAATTGGGCAATTTTAGATGAAGATATGGCCATTTATTTCAAGGTAGACCCTATTTAATGCTTTCCATATATTTTCTATTTATCGAAGAATATCCCTTAATATCTTTGTTAGATGAGTCGGAAGTCAAATTATTTTAATGCAGTTTTGTTCCAAAGATCAAGTGAATTCTAAAAACACCTTTATAATTGAAATGGGCCAATTTTTGATGAAGATATGGCCATTTATTTCAAGGTAGACCCTATTTAATGCTTTCCATATATTTTCTATTTATCGAAGAATATCCCCTAATATCTTTCTTAGATGAGTCGGAAGTCAAATTATTTTAATGCAGTTTTATTCCAAAGATCAAGTGAATTCTAAGAACTCCTTTATAATTGAAATGGGGCAATTTTTGACGAAGATATGGCCATTTATTTCAAGGTAGACCCTATTTAATGCTTTCCATATATTTTCTGTTAATCAAGAATATCCCTTAATATCTTTCTTAGATAAGTCGGAAGTCAAATTATTTTAATGCAGTTTTGTTTCAAAGATTGAGTGAATTCTAAAAACACCTTTATATTTGAAATATGGCAATTTTTGCCGAAGATATGGCCATTTATTTCAAGGTAGACCCTATTTAATGCATTCCATATATTTTCTATTTATCGAAGAATATCCCTTAATATCTTTCTTAGATGAGTCGGAAGTCAAATTTGTTTAATGAAGATTTGTTTCAAAGATTAAGCGAATTCTAAAAAACACCTTTATAATTGAAATGGGGCAATTTTTGACGAAGATATGGCTATTTATTTCAAGGTAGACCCTATTTAATGCTTTCCATATATTTTCTATTTATCGAAGAATATCCCTTAATATCTTTTTTAGATGAGTCGGTAGTCAAATTATTTTAATGCAGTTTTGTTCCAAAGATCAAGTGAATTCTAAAAACACCTTTATAATTGAAATGGGGCAATTTTTGACGAAGATATGGCCATTTATTTCAAGGTAGACCCTATTTAATGCTTTCCATATATTTTCTATTTATCGAAGAATATCCCTTAATATCTTTCTTAGATGAGTCGGAATTCAAATTATTTTAATGCAGTTTTGTTCTTAAGATGAAGCGAATTCTAAAAACACCTTTATAATTGAAATTGGGCAATTTTAGATGAAGATATGGCCATTTATTTCAAGGTAGACCCTATTTAATGCTTTCCATATATTTTCTATTTATCGAAGAATATCCCTTAATATCTTTCTTAGATGAGTCGGAAGTCAAATTATTTTAATGCAGTTTTGTTCCAAAGATCAAGTGAATTCTAAAAACACCTTTATAATTGAAATGGGCCAATTTTAAATGAAGATATGGCCGTTTATTTCAAGGTAGACCCTATTTAATGCTTTCCATATATTTTCTATTTATCGAAGAATATCCCTTAATATCTTTCTTAGATGAGTCGGAAGTCAAATTATTTTAATGCAGTTTTATTCCAAAGATCAAGTGAATTCTAAAAGCACCTTTATAATTGAAATGGGGCAATTTTTGACGAAGATATGGCCATTTATTTCAAGGTAGACCCTATTTAATGCTTTCCATATATTTTCTATTTATCGAAGAATATCCCTTAATATCTTTCTTAGATGAGTCGGAAGTCAAATTATTTTAATGCAGTTTTGTTCCAAAGATCAAGTGAATTCTAAAAACACCTTTATAATTGAAATGGGCCAATTTTTGATGAAGATATGGCCATTTATTTCAAGGTAGACCCTATTTAATGCTTTCCATATATTTTCTATTTATCGAAGAATATCCCTTAATATCTTTCTTAGATGAGTCGGAAGTCAAATTATTTTAATGCAATTTTTTTCCAAAGATCAAGTGAATTCTAAAAACACCTTTATAATTGAAGTGGGGCAATTTTTGACGAAGATATGGCCATTTATTTATTTCAAGGTAGACCCTATTTAATGCTTTCCATATATTTTCTATTTATCGAAGAATATCCCTTAATATCTTTTTTCGATGAGTCGGAAGTCAAATTATTTTAATGCAGTTTTGTTTCAAAGATTAAGCGAATTCTAAAAACACCTTTATAATTGAAATGGGGCAATTTTTGACGAAGATATGGCCACTTATTTCAAGGTAGACCCTATTTAATGCCTTCAATATATTTTCTATTTATCGAATATCCCTTAATATCTTTCTTAGATGAGTCGGAAGTCAAATTATTTTAATGCAGTTTTGTTCCAAAGATCGAGTGAATTCTAAAAACACCTTTATAATTGAAATGGGGCAATTTTTGACGAAGATATGGCCATTTATTTCAAGGTAGACCCTATTTAATGCTTTCCATATATTTTCTATTTATCAAAGAATATCCCTTAATATCTTTCTTAGATGAGTCGGAAGTCAAATTGTTTTAATGCAGTTTTGTTTCAAAGATCAAGTGAATTCTAAAAACACCTTTATAATTGAAATGGGCCAACTTTTGACGAAGATATGGCCATTTATTTCAAGGTAGACCCTATTTAATGCTTTCCATATATTTTCTATTTATCGAAGAATATCCCTTAATATCTTTCTTAGATGAGTCGGAAGTCAAATTATTTTAATGCAGTTTTGTTCCAAAGATCGAGTGAATTCTAAAAACACCTTTATAATTGAAATGGGGCAATTTTAGATGAAGATATGGCCATTTATTTCAAGGTAGACCCTATTTAATGCTTTCCATATATTTTCTATTTATCGAAGAATATCCCTTAATATCTTTCTTAGATGAGTCGGAAGTCAAATTATTTTAATGCAGTTTTGTTCCAAAGATCGAGTGAATTTTAAAAACACCTTTAGAATTAAAATGGGGCAATTTTTGACGAAGATATGGCCATTTATTTCAAGGTAGACCCTATTTAATGCTTTCCATATATTTTCTATTTATCAAAGAATATCCCTTAATATCTTTCTTAGATGAGTCGGAAGTCAAATTATTTTAATGCAGTTTTGTTCCAAAGATCAAGTGAATTCTAAAAACACCTTTATAATTGACATGGGGCAATTTTTGACGAAGATATGGCCATTTATTTCAAGGTAGACCCTATTTAATGCTTTCCATATATTTTCTATTTATCGAAGAATATCCCTTAATATCTTTCTTAGATGAGTCGGAAGTCAATTTATTTTAATGCAGTTTTGTTCCAAAGATCAAGCGAATTCTAAAAACACATTTATAATTGAAATTGGGCAATTTTAGATGAAGATATGGCCATTTATTTCAAGGTTGACCCTATTTAATGCTTTCCATATATTTTCTATTTATCGAAGAATATCCCTTAATATCTTTCTTAGATGAGTCGGAAATCAAATTATTTTAATGCAGTTTTGTTCCAAAGATCGAGTGAATTCTAAAAACACCTTTATAATTAAAATGGGGCAATTTTTGACGAAGATATGGCCATTTATTTCGAGGTAGACTCTATTTAATGCTTTCCATATATTTTCTATTTATCGAATATTCCTTAATATCTTTCTTAGATGAGTCGGAAGTCAAATTATTTTAATGCAGTTTTGTTCCAAAGATCAAGTGAATTCTAAAAACACCTTTATAATAAAAATGGGGCAATTTTTGACGAAGATATGGCCATTTATTTCAAGGTAGACCCTATTTAATGCTTTCCATATTTTTTCTATTTATCGAAGAATATCCCTTAATATCTTTCTTAGATGAGTCGGAAGTCAAATTATTTTACTGCAGTTTGTTTTCAAAGATCAAGTGAATTCTAAAATCACCTTTATAATTGAAATGGGGCAATTTTTGACGAAGATATGGCCATTTATTTCAAGGTAGACCCTATTTAATGCTTTCCATATATTTTCTATTTATCGAAGAATATTCCTTAATATCTTTCTTAGATGAGTCGGAAGTCAAATTATTTTTATGCAGTTTTGTTCCAAAGATTGAGTGAATTCTAAAAACACCTTTTTAATTGAAGTGGGGCAATTTTTGACGACGATATGGCTATTTATTTCAAGGTAGACCCTATTTAATGCTTTCCATATATTTTCTATTTACCGAAGAATATCCCTTAATATCTTTTTAGATGAGTCGGAAGTCAAATTATTTTAATGCAGTTTTGTTTCAAAGATTAAGCGAATTCTAAAAACACCTTTATAATTGAAATGGGGCAATTTTTAACGAAGATATGGCCATTTATTTCAAGGTAGACCCTATTTAATGCTTTCCATATATTTTCTATTTATCGAAGAATATCCCTTAATATCTTTCTTAGATGAGTCGGAAGTCAAATTAGTTTAATGCAGTTTTTGTTCCAAAGATCAAGCGAATTCTAAAAACACCTTTATAATTGAAATTGGGCAATTTAAGATGAAGATATGGCCATTTATTTCAAGGTAAACCCTATTTAATGCTTTCCATATATTTTCTATTTATCGAAGAATATCCCTTAATATCTTTCTTAGATGAGTCGGAAGTCAAATTATTTTAATGCAGTTTTGTTCCAAAGATCGAGCGAATGCTAAAAACACCTTTATAATTAAAATGGGGCAATTTTTGACGAAGATATGGCCATTTATTTCAAGGTAGACCCTATTTAATGCTTTCCATATATTTTCTATTTATCGAATATCCCTTAATACCTTTCTTAGATGAGTCGGAAGTCAAATTATTTTAATGCAGTTTTGTTCCAAAGATCGAGTGAATTCTAAAAACACCTTTATAATTAAAATGGGGCAATTTTTGACGAAGATATGGCCATTTATTTCAAGGTAGACCCTATTTAATACTTTCCATATATTTTCAATTTATCGAAGAATATCCCTTAATATCTTTTTAGATGAGTCGGAAGTCAAATTGTTTTTATGCAGTTTTGTTCCAAAGATTAAGCGAATTCTAAAAACACCTTTATAATTGAAGTGGGGCATTTTTTTGACGAAGATATGGCCATTTATTTCAAGGTAGACCCTATTTAATGCTTTCCATATATTTTCTATTTATCGAATATCCCTTAATACCTTTCTTAGATGAGTCGGAAGTCAAATTATTTTAATGCAGTTTTGTTCCGAAGATCAAGTGAATTCTAAAAACACCTTTATAATTGAAATGGGACAATTTTTGACGAAGATATGGCCATTTATTTCAAGGTAGACACTATTTAATGCTTTCCATATATTTTCTATTTATCGAAGAATATCCCTTAATATCTTTCTTAGATGAGTCGGAAGTCAAATTATTTTAATGCAGTTTTGTTCCAAAAATCAAGCGAATTCTAAAAACACCTTTATAATTGAAATTGGGCAATTTTAGATGAAGATATGGCCATTTATTTCAAGGTAGACCCTATTTAATGCTTTCCATATATTTTCTATTTGTCGAAGAATATCCCTTAATATCTTTCTTAGATGAGTCGGAAGTCAAATTATTTTAATGCAGTTTTGTTCCAAAGATCGAGCGAATGCTAAAAACACCTTTATAATTAAAATGGGGCAATTTTTGACGAAGATATGGCCATTTATTTCAAGGTAGACCCTATTTAATGCTTTCCATATATTTTCTATTTATCGAATATCCCTTAATATCTTTCTTAAGATGAGTCGGAAGTCAAATTATTTTAATGCAGTTTTGTTCCAAAGATCGAGTGAATTCTAAAAACACCTTTATAATTAAAATGGGGCAATTTTTGACGAAGATATGGCCTTTTATTTCAAGGTAGACCCTATTTAATACTTTCCATATATTTTCTATTTATCGAAGAATATCCCTTAATATCTTTTTAGATGAGTCGGAAGTCAAATTGTTTTAATGCAGTTTTGTTCCAAAGATTAAGCGAATTCTAAAAACACCTTTATAATTGAAGTGGGGGCAATTTTTGACGAAGATATGGCCATTTATTTCAAGGTAGACCCTATTTAATGCTTTCCATATATTTTCTTTTATCGAATATCCCTTAATACCTTTCTTAGATGAGTCGGAAGTCAAATTATTTTTAATGCAGTTTTTGTTCCAAAGATCGAGTGAATTCTAAAAACACCTTTATAATTGAAATGGGGCAATTTTTGACGAAGATATGGCCATTTATTTCAAGGTAGACCCTATTTAATGCATTCCATATATTTTCTATTTATCGAAGAATATCCCTTAATATCTTTCTTAGATGAGTCGGAAGTCAAATTATTTTAATGCAGATTTGTTTCAAAGATTAAGCGAATTCTAAAAACACCTTTATAATTGAAATGGGGCAATTTTTGACGAAGATATGGCTATTTATTTCAAGGTAGACCCTATTTAATGCTTTCCATATATTTTCTATTTATCGAAGAATATCCCTTAATATCTTTTTAGATGAGTCGGTAGTCAAATTATTTTAATGCAGTTTTGTTTCAAAGATTAGGCGAATTCTAAAAACACCTTTATAATTGAAGTGGGGCAATTTTTGACGAAGATATGGCCATTATTTCAAGGTAGACCCTATATAATGCTTTCCATATATTTTCTATTTATCGAAGAATATCCCTTAATATCTTTTAGATGAGTCGGAAGTCAAATTATTTTAATGCAGTTTTGTTTCAAAGATTAAGCGAATTCTAAAAACACCTTTTTTAATTGAAATGGGGCAATTTTTGACGAAGATATGGCCATTTATTTCAAGGTAGACCCTATTTAATGCTTTCCATATATTTTCTATTTATCGAAGAATATCCCTTAATATCTTTCTTAGATGAGTCGGAAGTCAAATTATTTTAATGCAGTTTTGTTTCAAAGATCGAGTGAATTCTAAAAACATCTTTATTATTGAAATGGGGCAATTTTTGACGAAGATATGGCCATTTATTTCAAGGTAAACCCTATTTAATGCTTTCCATATATTTTCTATTTATCAAAGAATATCCCTTAATATCTTTCTTAGATGAGTCGGAAGTCAAATTATTTTAATGCAGTTTTGTTCCAAAGATCAAGTGAATTCTAAAAACACCTTTATAATTAAAATGGGGCAATTTTTGACGAAGATATGGCCATTTATTTCAAGGTAGACCCTATTTAATGCTTTCCATATATTTTCTATTTATCGAATATCCCTTAATACCTTTCTTAGATGAGTCGGAAGTCAAATTATTTTAATGCAGTTTTGTTCCAAAGATCGAGTGAATTCTAAAAACACCTTTATAATTAAAATGGGGCAATTTTTGACGAAGATATGGCCATTTATTTCAAGGTAGACCCTATTTAATACTTTCCATATATTTTCAATTTATCGAAGAATATCCCTTAATATCTTTTTTAGATGAGTCGGAAG
>NW_025062679.1:0-71893 GCF_018153295.1 Drosophila grimshawi | reverse complement strand
TTGAAATAAAATGGCCATATCTTCGTCAAAGATTGCCCCATTTCAATTATAAAAGGAGTTTTTAGAATTCACTCAATCTTTGGAACAAAACTGCATTAAAATAATTTGACTTCCGACCTATCTAAGAAAGATATTATATATTCTTCGATAAATAGAAAATATATGGAAAGCATTAAATAGGGTCTACCTTGAAATAAATGGCCATATCTTCGTCCAAAATTGCCCCATTTCAATTATAAGGTGTTTTTAGAATTCACCAATCTTCGAAACAAACTGCATTAAATAATTTGACTTCCGACTCATCTAAGAAAGATATATGTGATATTCCTTCTATAAATAGAAAATATATGGACATTAAATAGGGTCTAACCTTGAAATAATACAGGTTTATATCTTCGTCAAAAATTGACCCCATATTCAATTATAAAGGTGTTTTTAGAATTCACCAATCTTTGGAACAAACTGCATTAAAATAATTTGACTTCCGACCCATCTAAGAAAGATATTAAGGGATATTCTTCGATAAATAGAAAATATATGGAAAGCATTAAATAGGGTCTACCTTGAAATAAATGGCCATATCTTCGTCAAAAATTGCCCCATTTCAATTATAAAGGTGTTTTTAGAATTCACTCAATCTTTGGAACAAAACTGCATTAAAATAATTTGACTTCCGACTCATCTAAGAAAGATATTAAGGGATATTCTTCGATAAAGAAAATATATGGAAAGCATTAAATAGGTCTACCTTGAAATAAATGGCCATATCTTCGTCAAAAATTGCCCCATTTCAATTATAAAGGTGTTTTTAGAATTCACTCAATCTTTGAAACAAAACTGCATTAAAATAATTTGACTTTCGACTCATCTAAGAAAGATATTAAGGGATATTCTTCGATAAATAGAAAATATATGGAAAGTATTAAATAGGGTCAACCTTGAAATAAATGGCCATATCTTCGTCAAAAATTGCCCCATTTCAATTATAAAGGTGTTTTTAGAATTCACTTGATCTTTGGAACAAAACTGCATTAAAATAATTTGACTTCCGACTCATCTAAGAAAGATATTAAGGGATATTCTTCGATAAATAGAAAATATAAGCCAAACATTAAATAGGGTCTACCTTGAAATAAATGGCCATATCTTCGTCAAAAATTGCCCCATTTCAATTATAAAGGTGTTTTTAGAATTCACTCGATCTTTGGAACAAAACTGCATTAAAATAATTTGACTTCCGACTCATCTAAGAAAGATATTAAGGGATATTCTTCGATAAATAGAAAATATATGGAAAGCATTAAATAGGGTCTACCTTGAAATAAATGGCCATATCTTCGTCAAAAATTGCCCCATTTCAATTATAAAGGTGTTTTTAGAATTCACTCGATCTTTGGAACAAAAACTGCATTAAAATAATTTGACTTCCGACTCATCTAAGAAAGATATTAAGGGATATTCTTCGATAAATAGAAAATATATGGAAAGCATTAAATAGGGTCTACCTTGAAATAAATGGCCATATCTTCGTCAAAAATTGCCCCATTTCAATTATAAAGGTGTTTTTAGAATTCACTCGATCTTTGGAACAAAACTGCATTAAAATAATTTGACTTCCGACTCATCTAAGAAAGATATTAAGGGATATTCTTCGATAAATAGAAAATATATGGAAAGCATTAAATAGGGTCTACCTTGAAATAAATGGCCATATCTTCGTCAAAAATTGCCCCATTTCAATTATAAAGGTGTTTTTAGAATTCACTTGATCTTTGGAACAAAACTGCATTAAAATAATTTGACTTCCGACTCATCTAAGAAAGATATTAAGGGATATTCTTCGATAAATAGAAAATATATGGAAAGCATTAAATAGGGTCTACCTTGGAAATAAATGGCCATATCTTCGTCAAAAATTGCCCCATTTCAATTATAAAGGTGTTTTTAGAATTCACTCGATCTTTGAAACAAAACTGCATTAAAATAATTTGACTTCCGACTCATCTAAGAAAGATATTAAGGGATATTCTTCGATAAATAGAAAATATATGGAAAGCATTAAATAGGGTCTACCTTGAAATAAATGGCCATATCTTCGTCAAAAATTGCCCCATTTCAATTATAAAGGTGTTTTTAGAATTCGCTCGATCTTTGGAACAAAACTGCATTAAAATAATTTGACTTCCGACTCATCTAAGAAAGATATTAAGGGATATTCTTCGATAAATAGAAAATATATGGAAAGCATTAAATAGGGTCTACCTTGAAATAAATGGCCATATCTTCGTCAAAAATTGCCCCATTTCAATTATAAAGGTGTTTTTAGAATTCACTTGATCTTTGGAACAAAACTGCATTAAAATAATTTGACTTCCGACTCATCTAAGAAAGATATTAAGGGATATTCTTCGATAAATAGAAAATATATGGAAAGCATTAAATAGGGTCTACCTTGAAATAAATGGCCATATCTTCGTCAAAAATTGCCCCATTTCAATTATAAAGGTGTTTTTAGAATTCACTTAATCTTTGGAACAAAACTGCATTAAAATAATTTGACTTCCGACTCATCTAAGAAAGATATTAAGGGATATTCTTCGATAAATAGAAAATATATGGAAAGCATTAAATAGGGTCTACCTTGAAATAAATGGCCATATCTTCGTCAAAAATTGCCCCACTTCAATTATAAAGGTGTTTTTAGAATTCACTTAATCTTTGGAACAAAACTGCATTAAAATAATTTGACTTCCGACTCATCTAAGAAAGATATTAAGGGATATTCTTCGATAAATAGAAAATATATGGAAAGCATTAAATAGGGTCTACCTTGAAATAAATGGCCATATCTTCGTCAAAAATTGCCCCATTTCAATTATAAAGGTGTTTTTAGAATTCACTTGATCTTTGGAACAAAACTGCATTAAAATAATTTGACTTCCGACTCATCTAAGAAAGATATTAAGGGATATTCTTCGATAAATAGAAAATATATGGAAAGCATTAAATAGGGTCTACCTTGAAATAAATGGCCATATCTTCGTCAAAAATTGCCCCATTTCAATTATAAAGGTGTTTTTAGAATTCACTTGATCTTTGGAACAAAACTGCATTAAAATAATTTGACTTCCGACTCATCTAAGAAAGATATTAAGGGATATTCTTCGATAAATAGAAAATATATGGAAAGCATTAAATAGGGTCTACCTTGAAATAAATGGCCATATCTTCGTCAAAAATTGCCCCATTTCAATTATAAAGGTGTTTTTAGAATTCACTTGATCTTTTGGAACAAAACTGCATTAAAATAATTTGACTTCCGACTCATCTAAGAAAGATATTAAGGGATATTCTTCGATAAATAGAAAATATATGGAAAGCATTAAATAGGGTCTACCTTGAAATAAATGGCCATATCTTCGTCAAAAATTGCCCCATTTCAATTATAAAGGTGTTTTTAGAATTCACTCGATCTTTGAAACAAAACTGCATTAAAATAATTTGACTTCCGACTCATCTAAGAAAGATATTAAGGGATATTCTTCGATAAATAGAAAATATATGGAAAGCATTAAATAGGGTCTACCTTGAAATAAATGGCCATATCTTCGTCAAAAATTGCCCCATTTCAATTATAAAGGTGTTTTTAGAATTCACTTAATCTTTGAAACAAAACTGCATTAAAATAATTTGACTTCCGACTCATCTAAGAAAGATATTAAGGGATATTCTTCGATAAATAGAAAATATATGGAAAGCATTAAATAGGGTCTACCTGAAATAAATGGCCATATCTTCGTCAAAAATTGCCCCATTTCAATTATAAAGGTGTTTTTAGAATTCACTCGATCTTTGGAACAAAACTGCATTAAAATAATTTGACTTCCGACTCATCTAAGAAAGATATTAAGGGATATTCTTCGATAAATAGAAAATATATGGAAAGCATTAAATAGGGTCTACCTTGAAATAAATGGCCATATCTTCGTCAAAAATTGCCCCATTTCAATTATAAAGGTGTTTTTAGAATTCACTCGATCTTTGAAACAAAACTGCATTAAAATAATTTGACTTCCGACTCATCTAAGAAAGATATTAAGGGATATTCTTCGATAAATAGAAAATATATGGAAAGCATTAAATAGGGTCTACCTTGAAATAAATGGCCATATCTTCGTCAAAAATTGCCCCATTTCAATTATAAAGGTGTTTTTAGAATTCACTTGATCTTTGGAACAAAAACTGCATTAAAATAATTTGACTTCCGACTCATCTAAGAAAGATATTAAGGGATATTCTTCGATAAATAGAAAATATATGGAAAGCATTAAATAGGGTCTACCTTGAAATAAATGGCCATATCTTCGTCAAAAATTGCCCCATTTCAATTATAAAGGTGTTTTTAGAATTCACTTGATCTTTGGAACAAAACTGCATTAAAATAATTTGACTTCCGACTCATCTAAGAAAGATATTAAGGGATATTCTTCGATAAATAGAAAATATATGGAAAGCATTAAATAGGGTCTACCTTGAAATAAATGGCCATATCTTCGTCAAAAATTGCCCCATTTCAATTATAAAGGTGTTTTTAGAATTCGCTTGATCTTTGAAACAAAACTGCATTAAAATAATTTGACTTCCGACTCATCTAAGAAAGATATTAAGGGATATTCTTCGATAAATAGAAAATATATGGAAAGCATTAAATAGGGTCTACCTTGAAATAAATGGCCATATCTTCGTCAAAAATTGCCCCATTTCAATTATAAAGGTGTTTTTAGAATTCACTTGATCTTTGGAACAAAACTGCATTAAAATAATTTGACTTCCGACTCATCTAAGAAAGATATTAAGGGATATTCTTCGATAAATAGAAAATATATGGAAAGCATTAAATAGGGTCTACCTTGAAATAAATGGCCATATCTTCGTCAAAAATTGCCCCATTTCAATTATAAAGGTGTTTTTAGAATTCACTTGATCTTTGGAACAAAACTGCATTAAAATAATTTGACTTCCGACTCACCTAAGAAAGATATTAAGGGATATTCTTCGATAAATAGAAAATATATGGAAAGCATTAAATAGGGTCTACCTTGAAATAAATGGCCATATCTTCGTCAAAAATTGCCCCATTTTAATTATAAAGGTGTTTTTAGAATTCACTTGATCTTTGAAACAAAACTGCATTAAAATAATTTGACTTCCGACTCATCTAAGAAAGATATTAAGGGATATTCTTCGATAAATAGAAAATATATGGAAAGCATTAAATAGGGTCTACCTTGAAATAAATGGCCATATCTTCGTCAAAAATTGCCCCATTTCAATTATAAAGGTGTTTTTAGAATTCACTCGATCTTTAAAAACAAAACTGCATTAAAATAATTTGACTTCCGACTCATCTAAGAAAGATATTAAGGGATATTCTTCGATAAATAGAAAATATATGGAAAGCATTAAATAGGGTCTACCTTGAAATAAATGGCCATATCTTCGTCAAAAATTGCCCCATTTCAATTATAAAGGTGTTTTTAGAATTCACTTGACCTTTAAAACAAAACTGCATTAAAATAATTTGACTTCCGACTCATCTAAGAAAGATATTAAGGGATATTCTTCGATAAATAGAAAATATATGGAAAGCATTAAATAGGGTCTACCTTGAAATAAATAGCCATATCTTCGTCAAAAATTGCCCCATTTCAATTATAAAGGTGTTTTTAGAATTCGCTTAATCTTTGAAACAAAACTGCATTAAAATAATTTGACTTCCGACTCATCTAAGAAAGATATTAAGGGATATTCTTCGATAAATAGAAAATATATGGAAAGCATTAAATAGGGTCTACCTTGAAATAAATGGCCATATCTTCGTCAAAAATTGCCCCATTTCAATTATAAAGGTGTTTTTAGAATTCACTCGATTTTGGAACAAAACTGCATTAAAATAATTTGACTTCCGACTCATCTAAGAAAGATATTAAGGGATATTCTTCGATTAATAGAAAATATATGGAAAGCATTAAATGGGGTCTACCTTGAAATAAATGGCCATATCTTCGTCAAAAATTGCCCCATTTCAATTATAAAGGTGTTTTTAGAATTCGCTTAATCTTTGAAACAAAACTGCATTAAAATAATTTGACTTCCGACTCATCTAAGAAAGATATTAAGGGATATTCTTCGATAAATAGAAAATATATGGAAAGCATTAAATAGGGTCTACCTTGAAATAAATAGCTATATCTTCGTCAAAAATTGCCCCATTTCAATTATAAAGGTGTTTTTAGAATTCACTTGATCTTTAAAACAAAACTGCATTAAAATAATTTGACTTCCAACTCATCTAAGAAAGATATTAAGGGATATTCTTCGATAAATAGAAAATATATGGAAAGCATTAAATAGGGTCTACCTTGAAATAAATGGCCATATCTTCGTCAAAAATTGCCCCATTTCAATTATAAAGGTGTTTTTAGAATTCGCTCGATCTTTGAAACAAAAACTGCATTAAAATAATTTGACTTTCGACTCATCCAAGAAATATATTAAGGGATATTCTTCGATAAATTGAAAATATATGGAAAGCATTAAATAGGGTCTACCTTGAAATAAATGGCCATATCTTCGTCAAAAATTGCCCCATTTCAATTATTAAGATGTTTTAAGAATTCACTTGATCTTTGAAACAAAACTGCATTAAAATAATTTGACTTCCGACCCATCTAAGAAAGATATTAAGGGATATTCTTTGATAAATAGAAAATATATGGAAAGCATTAAATAGGGTCTACCTTGAAATAAATGGCCATATCTTCTTCAAAAATTGCCCCATTTCAATTATAAAGGTGTTTTTAGAATTCACTTGATCTTGGAACAAAACTGCATTAAAATAAGTTGACTTCCGACTCACCTAAGAAAAGATATTAAGGGATATTCTTCGATAAATAGAAAATATATTGAAAGCATTAAATAGGGTCAACCTTGAAATAAATGGCCATATCTTCGTCAAAAATTGCCCCATTTCAATTATAAAGGTGTTTTTAGAATTCGCTTAATCTTTGAAACAAAACTGCATTAAAATAATTTGACTTCCGACTCATCTAAGAAAGATATTAAGGGATATTCGATAAATAGAAAATATATGGAAAGCATTAAATGGGGTCTACCTTGAAATAAATGGCCATATCTTCGTCAAAAATTGCCCCATTTCAATTATAAAGGTGTTTTTAGAATTCACTTGATCTTTGAAACAAAACTGCATTAAAATAATTTGACTTCCGACTCATCTAAAAAAGATATTAAGGGATATTCTTCGATAAATAGGAAATATATGGAAAGCATTAAATAGGGTCTACCTTGAAATAAATGGCCATATCTTCGTCAAAAATTGCCCCATTTCAATTATAAAGGTGTTTTTAGAATTCACTCAATCTTTGGAACAAAACTGCATTAAAATAATTTGACTTCCGACTCACCTAAAAAAGATATTAAGGGATATTCTTCGATAAATAGAAAATATATGGAAAGCATTAAATGGGGTCTACCTTGAAATAAATAGCCATATCTTCGTCAAAAATTGCCCCATTTCAATTATAAAGGTGTTTTCAGAATTCACTCGATCTTTAAAACAAAACTGCATTAAAATAATTTGACTTCCGACTCATCTAAGAAAGATATTAAGGGATATTCTTCGATAAATAGAAAATATATGGAAAGCATTAAATAGGGTCTACCTTGAAATAAATGGCCATATCTTCGTCAAAAATTGCACCATTTCAATTATAAAGGTGTTTTTAGAATTCACTCGACCTTTAAAACAAAACTGCATTAAAATAATTTGACTTCCGACTCATCTAAGAAAGATATTAAGGGATATTCTTCGATAAATAGAAAATATATGGAAAGCATTAAATAGGGTCTACCTTGAAATAAATAGCTATATCTTCGTAAAAAATTGCCCCATTTCAATTATAAAGGTGTTTTTAGAATTCACTCGATTTTTAAAACAAAACTGCATTAAAATAATTTGACTTCCGACTCATCTAAGAAAGATATTAAGGGATATTCTTCGATAAATAGAAAATATATGGAAAGCATTAAATAGGGTCTACCTTGAAATAAATGGCCATATCTTCGTCAAAAATTGCCCCATTTCAATTATAAAGGTGTTTTTAGAATTCACTCGATCTTTGGAACAAAACTGCATTAAAATAATTTGACTTCCGACTCATCTAAGAAAGATATTAAGGGATATTCGATAAATAGAAAATATATTGAAAGCATTAAATACTGTCTACCTTGAAATAAATGGCCATATCTTCGTCAAAAATTGCCCCACTTCAATTATAAAGGTGTTTTTAGAATTCGCTTAATCTTTGAAACAAAACTGCATTAAAATAATTTGACTTCCGACTCATCTAAAAAAGATATTAAGGGATATTCTTCGATAAATAGAAAATAAATGGAAAGCATTAAATAGGGTCTACCTTGAAATAAATAGCTATATCTTCGTCAAAAATTGCCCCATTTCAATTATAAAGGTGTTTTTAGAATTCGCTCAATCTTTGGAACAAAACTGCATTAAAATAATTTGACTTTCGACTCATCTAAGAAAGATATTAAGGGATATTCTTCGATAAATTGAAAATATATGGAAAGCATTAAATAGGGTCTACCTTGAAATAAATGGCCATATCTTCGTCAAAATTGCCCCATTTCAATTATTAAGATGTTTTTAGAATTCACTTGATCTTTGAAACAAAACTGCATTAAAATAATTTGACTTCCGACTCATCTAAGAAAGATATTAAGGGATATTCTTCGATAAATAGAAAATATATGGAAAGCATTAAATAGGGTCTACCTTGAAATAAATGGCCATATCTTCTTCAAAAATTGCCCCATTTCAATTATAAAGGTGTTTTTAGAATTCGCTTAATCTTTGGAACAAAACTGCATTAAAATAATTTGACTTCCGACTCATCTAAGAAAGATATTAAGGGATATTCGATAAATAGAAAATATATTGAAAGCATTAAATAGGGTCAACCTTGAAATAAATGGCCATATCTTCGTCAAAAATTGCCCCATTTCAATTATAAAGGTGTTTTTAGAATTCACTCGATCTTTAAAACAAAACTGCATTAAAATAATTTGACTTCCGACTCATCTAAGAAAGATATTAAGGGATATTCTTCGATAAATAGAAAATATATGGAAAGCATTAAATGGGGTCTACCTTGAAATAAATGGCCATATCTTCGTCAAAAATTGCCGCATTTCAATTATAAAGGTGTTTTTGGAATTCACTTGATCTTTGGAACAAAACTGCATTAAATTAATTTGACTTCCGACTCATCTAAGAAAGATATTAAGGGATATTCTTCGATAAATAGAAAATATATGGAAAGCATTAAATAGTGTCTACCTTGAAATAAATGGCCATTTCTTCGTCAAAAATTGCCCCATTTCAATTATAAAGGTGTTTTTAGAATTCACTTGATCTTTGAAACAAAACTGCATTAAAATAATTTGACTTCCGACTCATCTAAGAAAGATATTAAGGGATATTCTTCGATAAATAGAAAATATATGGAAAGCATTAAATAGGGTCTACCTTGAAATAAATGGCCATATCTTCATCTAAAATTGCCCAATTTCAATTATAAAGGTGTTTTTAGAATTCGCTTGATCTTTGGACAAAAACTGCATTAAGATAATTTGACTTCCGACTCATCTAAGAAAGATATTAACGGATATTCTTCGATAAATAGAAAATATATGGAAAGCATTAAATAGGGTCTACCTTGAAATAAATGGCCATATCTTCGTCAAAAAATGCACCATTTCAATTATAAAGGTGTTTTTAGAATTCACTTGATCTTTGGAACAAAACTGCATTAAAATAATTTGACTTCCGACTCATCTAAAAAAGATATTAAGGGATATTCTTCGATAAATAGAAAATATATGGAAAGCATTAAATGTTGTCTACCTTGAAATAAATAGCCATAACTTCGTCAAAAATTGCCCCACTTTAATTATAAAGGTGTTTTTAGAATTCGCTTAATCTTTGAAACAAAACTGCATTAAAATAATTTGACTTCCGACTCATCTAAGAAAGATATTAAGGGATATTCTTCGATAAATAGAAAATATATGGAAAGCATTAAATAGGGTCTACCTTGAAATAAATAGCTATATCTTCGTCAAAAATTGCCCCATTTCAATTATAAAGGTGTTTTTAGAATTCACTCGATCTTTAAAACAAAACTGCATTAAAATAATTTGACTTCCGACTCATCTAAGAAAGATATTAAGGGATATTCTTCGATAAATAGAAAATATATGGAAAGCATTAAATAGGGTCTACCTTGAAATAAATGGCCATTTCTTCTTCAAAAATTGCCCCATTTCAATTATAGAGGTGTTTTTAGAATTCACTCGACCTTTAAAACAAAACTGCATTAAAATAATTTGACTTCCGACTCATCTAAGAAAGATATTAAGGGATATTCTTCGATAAATAGAAAATATATGGAAAGCATTAAATAGGGTCTACCTTGAAATAAATAGCTATATCTTCGTCAAAAATTGCCCCATTTCAATTATAAAGGTGTTTTTAGAATTCACTCGATCTTTAAAACAAAACTGCATTAAAATAATTTGACTTCCGACTCATCTAAGAAAGATATTAAGGGATATTCTTCGATAAATAGAAAATATATGGAAAGCATTAAATAGGGTCTACCTTGAAATAAATAGCCATATCTTCGTCAAAAATTGCCCCACTTCAATTATAAAGGTGTTTTTAGAATTCGCTTAATCTTTGAAACAAAACTGCATTAAAATAATTTGACTTCCGACTCATCTAAGAAAGATATTAAGGGATATTCTTCGATAAATAGAAAATATATGGAAAGCATTAAATAGGGTCTACCTTGAAATAAATGGCCATATCTTCGTCAAAAATTGCCCCATTTCAATTATAAGGGTGTTTTTAGAATTCACTCGATCTTTGGAACAAAACTGCATTAAAATAATTTGACTTCCGACTCATCTAAATAAGATATTAAGGGATATTCGATAAATAGAAAATATATTGAAAGCATTAAATACTGTCTACCTTGAAATAAATGGCCATATCTTCGTCAAAAATTGCCCCACTTCAATTATAAAGGTGTTTTTAGGATTCGCTTAATCTTTGAAACAAAACTGCATTAAAATAATTTGACTTCCGACTCATCTAAATAAGATATTAAGGGATATTCTTCGATAAATAGAAAATATATGGAAAGCATTAAATAGGGTCTACCTTGAAATAAATAGCCATATCTTCGTCAAAAATTGCCCCACTTCAATTATAAAGGTGTTTTTAAAAGTCGCTTAATCTTTAAAACAAAACTGCATTAAAATAATTTGACTTTCGACTCATCCAAGAAATATATTAAGGGATATTTTTCGATAAATAGAAAATATATGGAAAGCATTAAATAGGGTCTACCTTGAAATAAATGGCCATATCTTCGTCAAAAATTGCCCCATTTCAATTATTAAGATGTTTTTAGAATTCACTTGATCTTTGAAACAAAACTGCATTAAAATAATTTGACTTCCGACTCATCTAAGAAAGATATTAAGGGATATTCTTCGATAAATAGAAAATATATGGAAAGCATTAAATAGGGTCTACCTTGAAGTAAATGGCCATATCTTCGTCAAAAATTGCCCCATTTCAATTATAGAGGTGTTTTTAGAATTCACTTGATCTTTGTAAACAAACTGCAGTAAAATAATTTGACTTCCGACTCATCTAAGAAAGATATTAAGGGATATTCTTCGATAAATAGAAAATATATGGAAAGCATTAAATAGGGTCTACCTTGAAATAAATAGCTATATCTTCGTCAAAAATTGCCCCATTTCAATTATAAAGGTGTTTTTAGAATTCACTCGATCTTTAAAACAAAACTGCATTAAAATAATTTGACTTCCGACTCATCTAAGAAAGATATTAAGGGATATTCTTCGATAAATAGAAAATATATGGAAAGCATTAAATAGGGTCTACCTTGAAATAAATAGCCATATCTTCGTCAAAAATTGCCCCACTTCAATTATAAAGGTGTTTTTAGAATTCGCTTAATCTTTGAAACAAAACTGCATTAAAATAATTTGACTTCCGACTCATCTAAGAAAGATATTAAGGGATATTCTTCGATAAATAGAAAATATATGGAAAGCATTAAATAGGGTCTACCTTGAAATAAATGGCCATATCTTCGTCAAAAATTGCCCCATTTCAATTATAAAGGTGTTTTTAGAATTCACTTGATCTTTGGAACAAAACTGCATTAAAATAATTTGACTTCCGACTCATCTAAGAAAGATATTAAGGGATATTCGATAAATAGAAAATATATTGAAAGCATTAAATACTGTCTACCTTGAAATAAATGGCCATATCTTCGTCAAAAATTGCCCCACTTCAATTATAAAGGTGTTTTTAGAATTCGCTTAATCTTTGAAACAAAACTGCATTAAAATAATTTGACTTCCGACTCATCTAAAAAAGATATTAAGGGATATTCTTCGATAAATAGAAAATATATGGAAAGCATTAAATAGGGTCTACATTGAAATAAATAGCCATATCTTCGTCAAAAATTGCCCCACTTCAATTATAAAGGTGTTTTTAGAATTCGCTTAATCTTTGAAACAAAACTGCATTAAAATAATTTGACTTCCGACTCATCTAAATAAGATATTAAGGGATATTCTTCGATAAATAGAAAATATATGGAAAGCATTAAATAGGGTCTACCTTGAAATAAATAGCTATATCTTCGTCAAAAATTGTCCCATTTCAATTATAAAGGTGTTTTTAGAATTCACTCGATCTTTAAAACAAAACTGCATTAAAATAATTTGACTTCCGACTCATCTAAGAAAGATATTAAGGGATATTCTTCGATAAATAGAAAATATATGGAAAGCATTAAATAGGGTCTACCTTGAAATAAATGGCCATATCTTCGTCAAAAATTGCCCCATTTCAATTATAAAGGTGTTTTTAAAATTCGCTCAATCCTTGGAACAAAACTGCATTAAAATAATTTGACTTTCGACTCATCTAAAAAAGATATTAAGGGATATTCTTCGATAAATTGAAAATATATGGAAAGCATTAAATAGGGTCTACCTTGAAATAAATGGCCATATCTTCGTCAAAAATTGCCCCATTTCAATTATTAAGATGTTTTTAGAATTCGCTTAATCTTTGAAACAAAACTGCATTAAAATAATTTGACTTCCGACTCATCTAAGAAAGATATTAAGGGATATTCTTCGATAAATAGAAAATATATGGAAAGCATTAAATAGGGTCTACCTTGAAATAAATGGCCATATCTTCGTCAAAAATTGCCCCATTTCAATTATAGAGGTGTTTTTAGAATTCACTCGATCTTTAAAACAAAACTGCATTAAAATAATTTGACTTCCGACTCATCTAAGAAAGATATTAAGGGATATTCTTCGATAAATAGAAAATATATGGAAAGCATTAAATAGGGTCTACCTTGAAATAAATGGCCATATCTTCGTCAAAAATTGCCCCATTTCAATTATAGAGGTGTTTTTAGAATTCACTCGACCTTTAAAACAAAACTGCATTAAAATAATTTGACTTTCGACTCATCCAAGAAATATATTAAGGGATATTCTTCGATAAATTGAAAATATATGGAAAGCATTAAATAGGGTCAACCTTGAAATAAATGGCCATATCTTCGTCAAAAATTGCCCCATTTCAATTATAAAGATGTTTTTAGAATTCACTTGATCTTTGGAACAAAACTGCATTAAAATAATTTGACTTCCGACTCATCTAAGAAAGATATTAAGGGATATTCTTCGATAAATACAAAATATATGGAAAGCATTAAATAGGGTCTACCTTGAAATAAATGGCCATATCTTCATCTAAAATTGCCCAATTTCAATTATAGAGGTGTTTTTAGAATTCACTCGACCTTTAAAACAAAACTGCATTAAAATAATTTGACTTCCGACTCATCTAAGAAAGATATTAAGGGATATTCTTCGATAAATAGAAAATATATGGAAAGCATTAAATAGGGTCTACCTTGAAATAAATAGCTATATCTTCGTCAAAAATTGCCCCATTTCAATTATAAAGGTGTTTTTAGAATTCACTTGATCTTTAAAACAAAACTGCATTAAAATAATTTGACTTCCGACTCATCTAAGAAAGATATTAAGGGATATTCTTCGATAAATAGAAAATATATGGAAAGCATTAAATAGGGTCTACCTTGAAATAAATAGCCATATCTTCGTCAAAAATTGCCCCACTTCAATTTTAAAGGTGTTTTTAGAATTCGCTTAATCTTTGAAACAAAACTGCATTAAAATAATTTGACTTCCGACTCATCTAAGAAAGATATTAAGGGATATTCTTCGATAAATTGAAAATATATGGAAAGCATTAAATAGGGTCTACCTTGAAATAAATGGCCATATCTTCGTCAAAAATTGCCCCATTTCAATTATTAAGATGTTTTTAGAATTCGCTTAATCTTTGAAACAAAACTGCATTAAAATAATTCGACTTCCGACTCATCTAAGAAAGATATTAAGGGATATTCTTCGATAAATAGAAAATATATGGAAAGCATTAAATAGGGTCTACCTTGAAATAAATGGCCATATCTTCGTCAAAAATTGCCCCATTTCAATTATAGAGGTGTTTTTAAAATTCACTCGATCTTTAAAACAAAACTGCATTAAAATAATTTGACTTCCGACTCATCTAAGAAAGATATTAAGGGATATTCTTCGATAAATAGAAAATATTTGGAAAGCATTAAATAGGGTCTACCTTGAAATAAATGGCCATATCTTCGTCAAAAATTGCCCCATTTCAATTATAGAGGTGTTTTTAGAATTCACTCGACCTTTAAAACAAAACTGCATTAAAATAATTTGACTTTCGACTCATCCAAGAAATATATAAGGGATATTCTTCGATAAATTGAAAATATATGGAAAGCATTAAATAGGGTCTACCTTGAAATAAATGGCCATATCTTCGTCAAAAATTGCCCCATTTCAATTATAAAGATGTTTTTAGAATTCACTTGATCTTTGGAACAAAACTGCATTAAAATAATTTGACTTCCGACTCATCTAAGAAAGATATTAAGGGATATTCTTCGATAAATAGAAAATATATGGAAAGCATTAAATAGGGTCTACCTTGAAATAAATGGCCATATCTTCGTCAAAAATTGCCGCATTTCAATTATAGAGGTGTTTTTAGAATTCACTCGACCTTTAAAACAAAACTGCATTAAAATAATTTGACTTCCGACTCATCTAAGAAAGATATTAAGGGATATTCTTCGATAAATAGAAAATATATGGAAAGCATTAAATAGGGTCTACCTTGAAATAAATAGCTATATCTTCGTCAAAAATTGCCCCATTTCAATTATAAAGGTGTTTTTAGAATTCACTTGATCTTTAAAACAAAACTGCATTAAAATAATTTGACTTCCGACTCATCTAAGAAAGATATTAAGGGATATTCTTCGATAAATAGAAAATATATGGAAAGCATTAAATAGGGTCTACCTTGAAATAAATAGCCATATCTTCGTCAAAAATTGCCTTACTTCAATTTTAAAGGTGTTTTTAGAATTCGCTTAATCTTTGAAACAAAACTGCATTAAAATAATTTGACTTCCGACTCATCTAAGAAAGATATTAAGGGATATTCTTCGATAAATAGAAAATATATGGAAAGCATTAAATAGGGTCTACCTTGAAATAAATGGCCATATCTTCGTCAAAAATTGCCCCATTTCAATTATAAAGGTGTTTTTTGAATTAACTTAATCTTTGGAACAAAATGCATTAAAATAATTTGACTTCCGACTCATCTAAGAAAGATATTAAAGGATATTCTTCGATAAATAGAAAATATATGGAAAGCATTAAATAGGGTCTACCTTGAAATAAATGGCCATATCTTCGTCAAAAATTGCCCCATTTCAATTATAGAGGTGTTTTTAGAATTCACTCGATCTTTAAAACAAAACTGCATTAAAATAATTTGACTTCCGACTCATCTAAGAAAGATATTAAGGGATATTCTTCGATAAATAGAAAATATATGGAAAGCATTAAATAGGGTCTACCTTGAAATAAATAGCTATATCTTCGTCAAAAATTGCCCCATTTCAATTATAAAGGTGTTTTTAGAATTCACTCGATCTTTAAAACAAAACTGCATTAAAATAATTTGACTTCCGACTCATCTAAGAAAGATATTAAGGGATATTCTTCGATAAATAGAAAATATATGGAAAGCATTAAATAGGGTCTACCTTGAAATAAATAGCCATATATTCGTCAAAAATTGCCCCACTTCAATTATAAAGGTGTTTTTAGAATTCGCTTAATCTTTGAAACAAAACTGCATTAAAATAATTTGACTTCCGACTCATCTAAGAAAGATATTAAGGGATATTCTTCGATAAATAGAAAATATATGGAAAGCATTAAATAGGGTCTACCTTGAAATAAATGGCCATATCTTCGTCAAAAATTGCCCCATTTCAATTATAAAGGTGTTTTTAGAATTCACTCGATCTTTGGAACAAAACTGCATTAAAATAATTTGACTTCCGACTCATCTAAGAAAGATATTAAGGGATATTCGATAAATAGAAAATATATTGAAAGCATTAAATACTGTCTACCTTGAAATAAATGGCCATATCTTCGTCAAAAATTGCCCCACTTCAATGATAAAGGTGTTTTTAGAATTCGCTTAATCTTTGAAACAAAACTGCATTAAAATAATTTGACTTCCGACTCATCTAAAAAAGATATTAAGGGATATTCTTCGATAAATAGAAAATATATGGAAAGCATTAAATAGGGTCTACATTGAAATAAATAGCCATATCTTCGTCAAAAATTGCCCCACTTCAATTATAAAGGTGTTTTTAGAATTCGCTTAATCTTTGAAACAAAACTGCATTAAAATAATTTGACTTCCGACTCATCTAAGAAAGATATTAAGGGATATTCTTTGATAAATAGAAAATATATGGAAAGCATTAAATAGGGTCTACCTTGAAATAAATGGCCATATCTTCTTCAAAAATTGCCCCACTTCAATTATAAAGGTGTTTTTAAAATTCACTCGATCTTTGGAACAAAACTGCATTAAAATAATTTGACTTCCGACTCATCTAAGAAAGATATTAAGGGATATTCGATAAATAGAAAATATATGGAAAGCATTAAATAGGGTCAACCTTGAAATAAATGGCCATATCTTCGTCAAAAATTGCCGCATTTCAATTATAAAGGTGTTTTTAGAATTCACTTGATCTTTGGAACAAAACTGCATTAAATTAATTTGACTTTCGACTCATCTAAGAAAGATATTAAGGGATATTCTTCGATAAATAGAAAATATATGGAAAGCATTAAATAGGGTCTACATTGAAATAAATAGCCATATCTTCGTCAAAAATTGCCCCACTTCAATTATAAAGGTGTTTTTAGAATTCGCTTAATCTTTGAAACAAAACTGCATTAAAATAATTTGACTTTCGACTCATCCAAGAAATATATTAAGGGATATTCTTCGATAAATTGAAAATATATGGAAAGCATTAAATAGGGTCTACCTTGAAATAAATGGCCATATCTTCGTCAAAAATTGCCCCATTTCAATTATAAAGATGTTTTTAGAATTCACTTGATCTTTGGAACAAAACTGCATTAAAATAATTTGACTTCCGACTCATCTAAGAAAGATATTAAGGGATATTCTTCGATAAATAGAAAATATATGGAAAGCATTAAATAGGGTCTACCTTGAAATAAATGGCCATATCTTCTTCAAAAATTGCCCCACTTCAATTATAAAGGTGTTTTTAGAATTCACTCGATCTTTGGAACAAAACTGCATTAAAATAATTTGACTTCCGACTCATCTAAGAAAGATATTAAGGGATATTCTTCGATAAATAGAAAATATATGGAAAGCATTAAATAGGGTCTACCTTGAAATAAATGGCCATATCTGCATCTAAAATTGCCCAATTTCAATTATAAAGGTGTTTTTAGAATTCGCTTGATCTTTGATACAAAACTGCATTAAAATAATTTGACTTCCGACTCATCTAAGAAAGATATTAACGGATATTCTTCGATAAATAGAAAATATATGGAAAGCATTAAATAGGGTCTACCTTGAAATAAATGGCCATATCTTCGTCAAAAATTGCACCATTTCAATTATAAAGGTGTTTTTAGAATTCGCTTGATCTTTGGAACAAAACTGCATTAAAATAATTTGACTTCCGACTTATCTAAAAAAGATATTAAGGGATATTCTTCGATAAATAGAAAATATATGTAAAGCATTAAATAGGGTCTACCTTGAAATAAATAGCCATATCTTCGTCAAAAATTGCCCCACTTCAATTATAAAGGTGTTTTTAGAATTCGCTTAATCTTTGAAACAAAACTGCATTAAAATAATTTGACTTCCGACTCATCTAAGAAAGATATTAAGGGATATTCTTCGATAAATAGAAAATATATGGAAAGCATTAAATAGGGTCTACCTTGAAATAAATAGCCATATCTTCGTCAAAAATTGGCCCATTTCAATTATAAAGGTGTTTTTAGAATTCACTCGATCTTTGGAACAAAACTGCATTAAAATAATTTGACTTCCGACTCATCTAAGAAAGATATTAAGGGATATTCTTCGATAAATAGAAAATATATGGAAAGCATTAAATAGGGTCTACCTTGAAATAAATGGCCATATCTTCGTCAAAAATTGCCCCATTTCAATTATAAAGCTGTTTTTAGAATTCACTCAATATTTGAAACAAAACTGCATTAAAATAATTTGACTTCCGACTCATCTAAGAAAGATATTAAGGGATATTCTTCGATAAATAGAAAATATATGGAAAGCATTAAATAGGGTCTACCTTGAAATAAATGGCCATATCTTCGTCAAAAATTGCCCCACTTCAATTATAAAGGTGTTTTTAGAATTCGCTTGATCTTTGGAACAAAACTGCATTAAAATAATTTGACTTCCGACTCATCTAAGAAAGATATTAAGGGATATTCTTCGATAAATAGAAAATATATGGAAAGCATTAAATAGTGTCTACCTTGAAATAAATGGCCATATCTTCGTCAAAAATTGCCCCATTTCAATTATAAAGGTCTTTTTAGAATTCACTTGATCTTTGGAACAAAACTGCATTAAAATAATTTGACTTCCGACTCATCTAAGAAAGATATTAAGGGATATTCTTCGATAAATAGAAAATATATGGAAAGCATTAAATAGGGTATACCTTGAAATAAATGGCCATATCTTCGTCAAAAATTGCCCCATTTCAATTATAAAGGTGTTTTTAGAATTTGCTTGATCTTTGGAAACAAACTGCATTAAAATAATTTGACTTCCGACTCATCTAAGAAAGATATTAAGGGATATTCTTCGATAAATAGAAAATATATGGAAAGCATTAAATAGGGTCTACCTTGAAATAAATGGCCATATCTTCATCTAAAATTGCCCAATTTCAATTATATAGGTGTTTTTAGAACTCACTTGATCTTTGGAACAAAACTGCATTAAAATAATTTGACTTCCGACTCATCTAAGAAAGATATTAAGGTATATTCGATAAATAGAAAATATTTGGAAAGCATTAAATAGGGTCTACCTTGAAATAAATGGCCATATCTTCGTCAAAAATTGCCCCATTTCAATTATAAAGGTGTTTTTAGAATTCGCTCGATCTTTGGAACAAAACTGCATTAAAATAATTTGACTTTCGACTCATCTAAGAAAGATATTAAGGGATATTCTTCGATAAATTGAAAATATATGGAAAGCATTAAATAGGGTCTACCTTGAAATAAATGGCCATATCTTCGTCAAAAATTGCCCCATTTCAAGTATAAAGTTGTTTTTAGAATTCACTTGATCTTTGGAACAAAACTGCATTAAAATAATTTGACTTCCGACTCATCTAAGAAAGATATTAAGGGATATTCTTCGATAAATAGAAAATATATGGAAAGCATTAAATAGGGTCTACCTTGAAATAAATGGCCATATCTTCATCTAAAATTGCCCAATTTCAATTATAAAGGTGTTTTTAGAATTCGCTTGATCTTTGGAACAAAACTGCATTAAAATAATTTGACTTCCGACTCATCTAAGAAAGATATTAAGGGATATTCTTCGATAAATAGAAAATATATGGAAAGCATTAAATAGGGTCTACCTTGAAATAAATGGCCAAATCTTCGTCAAAAATTGCCCCATTTCAATTATAAAGGTGTTTTTAGAATTCACTTGATCTTCGAAACAAAACTGCATTAAAATAATTTGACTTCCGACCCATCTAAGAAAGATATTAAGGGATATTCTTTGATAAATAGAAAATATATGGAAAGCATTAAATAGGGTCTACCTTGAAATAAATGGCCATATCTTCTTCAAAAATTGCCCCATTTCAATTATAAAGGTGTTTTTAGAATTCACTTGATCTTTGGAACAAAACTGCATTAAATTAATTTGACTTCCGACTCATCTAAGAAAGATATTAAGGGATATTCTTCGATAAATAGAAAATATATGGAAAGCATTAAATAGTGTCTACCTTGAAATAAATGGCCATTTCTTCGTCAAAAATTGCCCCATTTCAATTATAAAGGTGTTTTTAGAATTCACTTGATCTTTGGAACAAAACTGCATTAAAATAATTTGACTTCCGACTCATCTAAGAAAGATATTAAGGGATATTCTTCGATAAATAGAAAATATATGGAAAGCATTAAATAGGGTCTACCTTGAAATAAATGGCCATATCTTCATCTTAAATTGCCCAATTTCAATTATAAAGGTGTTTTTAGAATTCGCTTGATCTTTGGAACAAAACTGCATTAAAATAATTTGACTTCCGACTCATCTAAGAAAGATATTAAGGGATATTCGATAAATAGAAAATATATGGAAAGCATTAAATAGGGTCTACCTTGAAATAAATGGCCATATCTTCGTCAAAAATTGCACCATTTCAATTATAAAGGTGTTTTTAGAATTCACTTGATCTTTGGAACAAAACTGCATTAAAATAATTTGACTTCCGACTCATCTAAAAAAGATATTAAGGGATATTCTTCGATAAATAGAAAATATATGGAAAGCATTAAATGGGGTCTACCTTGAAATAAATAGCCATATCTTCGTCAAAAATTGCCCCACTTCAATTATAAAGGTGTTTTTAGAATTCGCTTAATCTTTGAAACAAAACTGCATTAAAATAACTTGACTTCCGACTCATCTAAGAAAGATATTAAGGGATATTCTTCGATAAATAGAAAATATATGGAAAGCATTAAATAGGGTCTACCTTGAAATAAATGGCCATATCTTCGTCAAAAATTGCCCCATTTCAATTATAAAGGTGTTTTTAGAATTCACTCGATCTTTGAAACAAAACTGCATTAAAATAATTTGACTTCCGACTCATCTAAGAAAGATATTAAGGGATATTCGATAAATAGAAAATATATGGAAAGCATTAAATAGGGTCTACCTTGAAATAAATGGCCATATCTTCGTCAAAAATTGCCCCACTTCAATTATAAAGGTGTTTTTAGAATTCGTTTAATCTTTGAAACAAAACTGCATTGAAATAATTTGACTTCCGACTCATCTAAAAAAGATATTAAGGGATATTCTTCGATAAATAGAAAATATATGGAAAGCATTAAATAGGGTCTACCTTGAAATAAATGGCCATATCTTCGTCAAAAATTGCCGCATTTCAATTATAAAGGTGTTTTTAGAATTCGCTTGATCTTTGGAACAAAACTGCATTAAATTAATTTGACTTCCGACTCATCTGAAAAAGATATTAAGGGATATTCTTCGATAAATAGAAAATATATGGAAAGCATTAAATAGGGTCTACCTTGAAATAAATGGCCATATCTTCGTCAAAAATTGCCCCATTTCAATTATAAAGGTGTTTTTAGAATTCGCTTAATCTTTGAAACAAAACTGCATTAAAACAATTTGACTTTCGACTCATCCAAGAAATATATTAAGGGATATTCTTCGATAAATTGAAAATATATGGAAAGCATTAAATAGGGTCTACCTTGAAATAAATGGCCAAATCTTCGTCAAAAATTGCCCCATTTCAATTATAAAGGTGTTTTTAGAATTCACTTGATCTTTGAAACAAAACTGCATTAAAATAATTTGACTTCCGACCCATCTAAGAAAGATATTAAGGGATATTCTTTGATAAATAGAAAATATATGGAAAGCATTAAATAGGGTCTACCTTGAAATAAATGGCCATATCTTCTTCAAAAATTGCCCCATTTCAATTATAAAGGTGTTTTTAGAATTCACTTGATCTTTGGAACAAAACTGCATTAAATTAATTTGACTTCCGACTCATCTAAGAAAGATATTAAGGGATATTCGATAAATAGAAAATATATGGAAAGCATTAAATAGGGTCTACCTTGAAATAAATGGCCATTTCTTCGTCAAAAATTGCCCCATTTCAATTATAAAGGTGTTTTTAGAATTCGCTTGATCTTTGGAAGAAAACTGCATTAAAATAATTTGACTTCCGACTCATCTAAGAAAGATATTAAGGGATATTCTTCGATAAATAGAAAATATATGGAAAGCATTAAATAGGGTCTACCTTGAAATAAATGGCCATATCTTCATCTTAAATTGCCCCATTTCAATTATAAAGGTGTTTTTAGAATTCGCTTGATCTTTGGAAGAAAACTGCATTAAAATAATTTGACTTCCGACTCATCTAAGAAAGATATTAAGGGATATTCTTCGATAAATAGAAAATATATGGAAAGCATTAAATAGGGTCTACCTTGAAATAAATGGCCATATCTTCGTCAAAAATTGCCCCATTTCAATTATAAAGATGTTTTTAGAATTCGCTTGATCTTTGGAAGAAAACTGCATTAAAATAATTTGACTTCCGACCCATCTAAAAAAGATATTAAGGGATATTCTTCGATAAATAGAAAATATATGGAAAGCATTAAATGGGGTCTACCTTGAAATAAATAGCCATATCTTTCGTCAAAAATTGCCCCACTTCAATTATAAAGGTGTTTTTAGAATTCGCTTAATCTTTGAAACAAAACTGCATTAAAATAACTTGACTTCCGACTCATCTAAGAAAGATATTAAGGGATATTCTTCGATAAATAGAAAATATATGGAAAGCATTAAATAGGGTCTACCTTGAAATAAATGGCCATATCTTCGTCAAAAATTGCCCCATTTCAATTATAAAGGTGTTTTTAGAATTCACTCGATCTTTGAAACAAAACTGCATTAAAATAATTTGACTTCCGACTCATCTAAGAAAGATATTAAGGGATATTCTTGATAAATAGAAAATATATGGAAAGCATTAAATAGGGTCTACCTTGAAATAAATGGCCATATCTTCGTCAAAAATTGCCCCACTTCAATTATAAAGGTGTTTTTAGAATTCGTTTAATCTTTGAAACAAAACTGCATTGAAATAATTTGACTTCCGACTCATCTAAAAAAGATATTAAGGGATATTCTTCGATAAATAGAAAATATATGGAAAGCATTAAATAGGGTCTACCTTGAAATAAATGGCCATATCTTCGTCAAAAATTGCCGCATTTCAATTATAAAGGTGTTTTTAGAATTCGCTTGATCTTTGGAACAAAACTGCATTAAATTAATTTGACTTCCGACTCATCTGAAAAAGATATTAAGGGATATTCTTCGATAAATAGAAAATATATGGAAAGCATTAAATAGGGTCTACCTTGAAATAAATGGCCATATCTTCGTCAAAAATTGCCCCATTTCAATTATAAAGGTGTTTTTAGAATTCGCTTAATCTTTGAAACAAAACTGCATTAAAACAATTTGACTTTCGACTCATCCAAGAAATATATTAAGGGATATTCTTCGATAAATTGAAAATATATGGAAAGCATTAAATAGGGTCTACCTTGAAATAAATGGCCATATCTTCGTCAAAAATTGCCCCATTTCAATTATAAAGATGTTTTTAGAATTCACTTGATCTTTGGAACAAAACTGCATTAAAATAATTTGACTTCCGACTCATCTAAGAAAGATATTAAGGGATATTCTTTGATAAATAGAAAATATATGGAAAGCATTAAATAGGGTCTACCTTGAAATAAATGGCCATATCTTCTTCAAAAATTGCCCCACTTCAATTTTAAAGGTGTTTTTAGAATTCACTCGATCTTTGGAACAAAACTGCATTAAAATAATTTGACTTCCGACTCATCTAAGAAAGATATTAAGGGATATTCTTCGATAAATAGAAAATATATGGAAAGCATTAAATAGGGTCTACCTTGAAATAAATGGCCATATCTGTATCTAAAATTGCCCAATTTCAATTATAAAGGTGTTTTTAGAATTCGCTTGATCTTTGAAACAAAACTGCATTAAAATAATTTGACTTCCGACTCATCTAAGAAAGATATTAAGGGATATTCTTCGATAAATAGAAAATATATGGAAAGCATTCAATAGGGTCTACCTTGAAATAAATAGCCATATCTTCGTCAAAAATTGCCCCACTTCAATTATAAAGGTGTTTTTAGAATTCGCTTAATCTTTGAAACAAAACTGCATTAAAATAATTTGACTTCCGACTCATCTAAGAAAGATATTAAGGGATATTCTTCGATAAATAGAAAATATATGGAAAGCATTAAATAGGGTCTACCTTGAAATAAATGGCCATATCTTCGTCAAAAATTGCCCCATTTCAATTATAAAGGTGTTTTTAGAATTCACTCGATCTTTGGAACAAAACTGCATTAAAATAATTTGACTTCCGACTCATCTAAGAAAGATATTAAGGGATATTCTTGATAAATAGAAAATATATTGAAAGCATTAAATACTGTCTACCTTGAAATAAATGGCCATATCTTCGTCAAAAATTGCCCCACTTCAATTATAAAGGTGTTTTTAGAATTCGCTTAATCTTTGAAACAAAACTGCATTAAAATAATTTGACTTCCGACTCATCTAAAAAAGATATTAAGGGATATTCTTCGATAAATAGAAAATATATGGAAAGCATTAAATAGGGTCTACATTGAAATAAATAGCCATATCTTCGTCAAAAATTGCCCCACTTCAATTATAAAGGTGTTTTTAGAATTCGCTTAATCTTTGAAACAAAACTGCATTAAAATAATTTGACTTCCGACTCATCTAAGAAAGATATTAAGGGATATTCTTTGATAAATAGAAAATATATGGAAAGCATTAAATAGGGTCTACCTTGAAATAAATGGCCATATCTTCTTCAAAAATTGCCCCACTTCAATTATAAAGGTGTTTTTAGAATTCACTCGATCTTTGGAACAAAACTGCATTAAAATAATTTGACTTCCGACTCATCTAAGAAAGATATTAAGGGATATTCTTCGATAAATAGAAAATATATGGAAAGCATTAAATAGTGTCTACCTTGAAATAAATGGCCATATGTGCGTCAAAAATTGCCGCATTTCAATTATAAAGGTGTTTTTAGAATTCACTTGATCTTTGGAACAAAACTGCATTAAATTAATTTGACTTCCGACTCATCTAAGAAAGATATTAAGGGATATTCTTCGATAAATAGAAAATATATGGAAAGCATTAAATAGGGTCTACATTGAAATAAATAGCCATATCTTCGTCAAAAATTGCCCCACTTCAATTATAAAGGTGTTTTTAGAATTCGCTTAATCTTTGAAACAAAACTGCATTAAAATAATTTGACTTTCGACTCATCCAAGAAATATATTAAGGGATATTCTTCGATAAATTGAAAATATATGGAAAGCATTAAATAGGGTCTACCTTGAAATAAATGGCCATATCTTCGTCAAAAATTGCCCCATTTCAATTATAAAGATGTTTTTAGAATTCACTTGATCTTTGGAACAAAACTGCATTAAAAGAATTTGACTTCCGACTCATCTAAGAAAGATATTAAGGGATATTCTTTGATAAATAGAAAATATATGGAAAGCATTAAATAGGGTCTACCTTGAAATAAATGGCCATATCTTCTTCAAAAATTGCCCCACTTCAATTATAAAGGTGTTTTTAGAATTCACTCGATCTTTGGAACAAAACTGCATTAAAATAATTTGACTTCCGACTCATCTAAGAAAGATATTAAGGGATATTCTTCGATAAATAGAAAATATATGGAAAGCATTAAATAGGGTCTACCTTCAAATAAATGGCCATATCTGCATCTAAAATTGCCCAATTTCAATTATAAAGGTGTTTTTAGAATTCGCTTGATCTTTGATACAAAACTGCATTAAAATAATTTGACTTCCGACTCATCTAAGAAAGATATTAACGGATATTCTTCGATAAATAGAAAATATATGGAAAGCATTAAATAGGGTCTACCTTGAAATAAATGGCCATATCTTCGTCAAAAATTGCACCATTTCTATTATAAAGTTGTTTTTAGAATTCACTCGATCTTTGGAACAAAACTGCATTAATATAATTTGACTTCCGACTCATATTCAGGGATATTCTTCGATAAATATAAAATATATGGAAAGCATTAAATAGGGTCTACCTTGAAATAAATGGCCATATGTTCGTCAAAAATTGCCCCATTTCAATTATAAAGGTGTTTTTAGAATTCACTCGATCTTTGAAACAAAACTGCTTTAAAATAATTTGACTTCCGACTCATCTAAGAAAGATATTAAGGGATATTCTTCGATAAATAGAAAATATATGGAAAGCATTAAATAGGGTCTACCTTGAAATAAATGGCCATATCTTCGTCAAAAATTGGCCCCATTTCAATTATAAAGGTGTTTTTAGAATTCGCTCGATCTTTGGAACAAAACTGCATTAAAATAATTTGACTTCCGACTCATCTAAGAAAGATATTAAGGGATATTCTTCGATAAATAGAAAATATATGGAAAGCATTAAATAGGGTCTACCTTGAAATAAATGGCCATATCTTCGTCAAAAATTGCCCCATTTCAATTATAAAGGTGTTTTTAGAATTCACTCGATCTTTGGAACAAAACTGCATTAAAATAATTTGACTTCCGACTCATCTAAGAAAGATATTAAGGGATATTCTTCGATAAATAGAAAATATATGGAAAGCATTAAATAGGGTCTACCTTGAAATAAATGGCCATATCTTCGTCAAAAATTGCCCCATTTCAATTATAAAGGTGTTTTTAGAATTCGCTTAATCTTTGAAACAAAACTGCATTAAAATAATTTGACTTCCGACTCATCTAAGAAAGATATTAAGGGATATTCTTCGATAAATAGAAAATATATGGAAAGCATTAAATAGGGTCTACCTTGAAATAAATGGCCATATCTTCGTCAAAAATTGCCCCATTTCAATTATAAAGGTGTTTTTAGAATTCACTTGATCTTTGGAACAAAACTGCATTAAAATAATTTGACTTCCGACTCATCTAAGAAAGATATTAAGGGATATTCTTTGATAAATAGAAAATATATGGAAAGCATTAAATAGGGTCTACCTTGAAATAAATGGCCATATCTTCGTCAAAAATTGCCCCATTTCAATTATAAAGGTGTTTTTAGAATTCGCTTGATCTTTGAAACAAAACTGCATTAAATTAATTTGACTTCCGACTCATCTAAGAAAGATATTAAGGGATATTCTTCGATAAATAGAAAATATATGGAAAGCATTAAATAGGGTCTACCTTGAAATAAATGGCCATATCTTCGTCAAAAATTGCCCCATTTCAATTATAAAGGTGTTTTTAGAATTCGCTTGATCTTTGGAACAAAACTGCATTAAAATAATTTGACTTCCGACTCATCTAAGAAAGATATTAAGGGATATTCTTCGATAAATAGAAAATATATGGAAAGCATTAAATAGGGTCTACCTTGAAATAAATGGCCATATCTTCGTCAAAAATTGCCCCATTTCAATTATAAAGGTGTTTTTAGAATTCACTTGATCTTTGGAACAAAACTGCATTAAAATAATTTGACTTCCGACTCATCTAAAAAAGATATTAAGGGATATTCTTTGATAAATAGAAAATATATGGAAAGCATTAAATAGGGTCTACCTTGAAATAAATGGCCATATCTTCGTCAAAAATTGCCCCATTTCAATTATAAAGGTGTTTTTAGAATTCACTCGATCTTTGGAACAAAACTGCATTAAAATAATTTGACTTCCGACTCATCTAAGAAAGATATTAAGGGATATTCTTCGATAAATAGAAAATATATGGAAAGCATTAAATAGGGTCTACCTTGAAATAAATGGCCATATCTTCGTCAAAAATTGCCCCACTTCAATTATAAAGGTGTTTTTAGAATTCGCTTAATCTTTGAAACAAAACTGCATTAAAATAATTTGACTTCCGACTCATCTAAGAAAGATATTAAGGGATATTCTTCGATAAATAGAAAATATATGGAAAGCATTAAATAGGGTCTACCTTGAAATAAATGGCCATATCTTCGTCAAAAATTGCCCCATTTCAATTATAAAGGTGTTTTTAGAATTCACTTGATCTTTGGAACAAAACTGCATTAAAATAATTTGACTTCCGACTCATCTAAGAAAGATATTAAGGGATATTCTTCGATAAATAGAAAATATATGGAAAGCATTAAATAGGGTCTACCTTGAAATAAATGGCCATATCTTCTTCAAAAATTGCCCCACTTCAATTATAAAGGTGTTTTTAGAATTCACTCGATCTTTGGAACAAAACTGCATTAAAATAATTTGACTTCCGACTCATCTAAGAAAGATATTAAGGGATATTCTTCGATAAATAGAAAATATATGGAAAGCATTAAATAGGGTCTACCTTGAAATAAATGGCCATATCTTCGTCAAAAATTGCCCATTTCAATTATAAAGGTGTTTTTAGAATTCACTTGATCTTTGGAACAAAACTGCATTAAAATAATTTGACTTCCGACTCATCTAAGAAAGATATTAAGGGATATTCTTCGATAAATAGAAAATATATGGAAAGCATTAAATAGGGTCTACCTTGAAATAAATGGCCATATCTTCGTCAAAAATTGCCCCACTTCAATTATAAAGGTGTTTTTAGAATTCGCTTAATCTTTGGAACAAAACTGCATTAAAATAATTTGACTTCCGACTCATCTAAGAAAGATATTAAGGGATATTCTTCGATAAATAGAAAATATATGGAAAGCATTAAATAGGGTCTACCTTGAAATAAATGGCCATATCTTCGTCAAAAATTGGCCCATTTCAATTATAAAGGTGTTTTTAGAATTCACTCGATCTTTGGAACAAAACTGCATTAAAATAATTTGACTTCCGACTCATCTAAGAAAGATATTAAGGGATATTCTTCGATAAATAGAAAATATATGGAAAGCATTAAATAGGGTCTACCTTGAAATAAATGGCCATATCTTCGTCAAAAATTGCCCCATTTCAATTATAAAGGTGTTTTTAGAATTCACTCAATATTTGAAACAAAACTGCATTAAAATAATTTGACTTCCGACTCATCTAAGAAAGATATTAAGGGATATTCTTCGATAAATAGAAAATATATGGAAAGCATTAAATAGGGTCTACCTTGAAATAAATGGCCATATCTTCGTCAAAAATTGCCCCATTTCAATTATAAAGGTGTTTTTAGAATTCGCTCGATCTTTGGAACAAAACTGCATTAAAATAATTTGACTTCCGACTCATCTAAGAAAGATATTAAGGGATATTCTTCGATAAATAGAAAATATATGGAAAGCATTAAATAGTGTCTACCTTGAAATAAATGGCCATATCTTCGTCAAAAATTGCCCCATTTCAATTATAAAGGTGTTTTTAGAATTCACTTGATCTTTGGAACAAAACTGCATTAAAATAATTTGACTTCCGACTCATCTAAGAAAGATATTAAGGGATATTCTTCGATAAATAGAAAATATATGGAAAGCATTAAATAGGGTCTACCTTGAAATAAATGGCCATATCTTCGTCAAAAATTGCCCCATTTCAATTATAAAGGTGTTTTTAGAATTTGCTTGATCTTTGGAACAAAACTGCATTAAAATAATTTGACTTCCGACTCATCTAAGAAAGATATTAAGGGATATTCTTCGATAAATAGAAAATATATGGAAAGCATTAAATAGGGTCTACCTTGAAATAAATGGCCATATCTTCATCTAAAATTGCCCAATTTCAATTATATAGGTGTTTTTAGAATTCACTTGATCTTTGGAACAAAACTGCATTAAAATAATTTGACTTCCGACTCATCTAAGAAAGATATTAAGGTATATTCGATAAATAGAAAATATATGGAAAGCATTAAATAGGGTCTACCTTGAAATAAATGGCCATATCTTCGTCAAAAATTGCCCCATTTCAATTATAAAGGTGTTTTTAGAATTCGCTCGATCTTTGAAACAAAACTGCATTAAAATAATTTGACTTTCGACTCATCTAAGAAAGATATTAAGGGATATTCTTCGATAAATTGAAAATATATGGAAAGCATTAAATAGGGTCTACCTTGAAATAAATGGCCCATATCTTCGTCAAAAATTGCCCCATTTCAATTATAAAGGTGTTTTTAGAATTCACTTGATCTTTGGAACAAAACTGCATTAAAATAATTTTACTTCCGACTCATCTAAGAAAGATATTAAGGGATATTCGATAAATAGAAAATATATGGAAAGCATTAAATAGGGTCTACCTTGAAATAAATGGCCATATCTTCGTCAAAAATTGCCCCATTTCAATTATAAAGGTGTTTTTAGAATTCACTTGATTTTTGGAACAAAACTGCATTAAAATAATTTGACTTCCGACCCATCTAAGAAAGATATTAAGGGATATTCTTCGATAAATAGAAAATATATGGAAAGCATTAAATAGGGTCTACCTTGAAATAAATGGCCATATCTTCTTCAAAAATTGCCCCATTTCAATTATAAAGGTGTTTTTAGAATTCACTTGATCTTTGGAACAAAACTGCATTAAATTAATTTGACTTCCGACTCATCTAAGAAAGATATTAAGGGATATTCTTCGATAAATAGAAAATATATGGAAAGCATTAAATAGTGTCTACCTTGAAATAAATGGCCATATCTTCGTCAAAAATTGCCCCATTTCAATTATAAAGGTGTTTTTAGAATTCACTTGATCTTTGGAACAAAATTGCATTAAAATAATTTGACTTCCGACTCATCTAAGAAAGATATTAAGGGATATTCTTCGATAAATAGAAAATATATGGAAAGCATTAAATAGGGTCTACCTTGAAATAAATGGCCATATCTTCATCTTAAATTGCCCAATTTCAATTATAAAGGTGTTTTTAGAATTCGCTTGATCTTTGGAAGAAAACTGCATTAAAATAATTTGACTTCCGACTCATCTAAGAAAGATATTAAGGGATATTCGATAAATAGAAAATATATGGAAAGCATTAAATAGGGTCTACCTTGAAATAAATGGCCATTTCTTCGTCAAAAATTGCCCCATTTCAATTATAAAGGTGTTTTTAGAATTCACTTGATCTTTGGAAGAAAACTGCATTAAAATAATTTGACTTCCGACTCATCTAAGAAAGATATTAAGGGATATTCTTCGATAAATAGAAAATATATGGAAAGCATTAAATGGGGTCTACCTTGAAATAAATAGCCATATCTTCGTCAAAAATTGCCCCACTTCAATTATAAAGGTGTTTTTAGAATTCGCTTAATCTTTGAAACAAAACTGCATTAAAATAATTTGACTTCCGACTCATCTAAGAAAGATATTAAGGGATATTCGATAAATAGAAAATATATGGAAAGCATTAAATAGGGTCTACCTTGAAATAAATGGCCATATCTTCGTCAAAAATTGCCCCATTTCAATTATAAAGATGTTTTTAGAATTCACTTGATCTTTGGAACAAAACTGCATTAAAATAATTTGACTTCCGACTCATCTAAGAAAGATATTAAGGGATATTCTTTGATAAATAGAAAATATATGGAAAGCATTAAATAGGGTCTACCTTGAAATAAATGGCCATATCTTCTTCAAAAATTGCCCCACTTCAATTATAAAGGTGTTTTTAGAATTCACTCGATCTTTGGAACAAAACTGCATTAAAATAATTTGACTTCCGACTCTATCTAAGAAAGATATTAACGGATATTCTTCGATAAATAGAAAATATATGGATCTCTCTATATAGAGGTCTACCTTGTTTATAAATGGCCATATCTTCGTCAAAAATTGCACCATTTCAATTATAAAGGTGTTTTTAGAATTCACTTGATCTTTGGAACAAAACTGCATTAAAATAATTTGACTTCCGACTTATCTAAAAAAGATATTAAGGGATATTCTTCGATAAATAGAAAATATATGTAAAGCATTAAATAGGGTCTACCTTGAAATAAATAGCCATATCTTTCTTCAAAAATTGCCCCACTTTAATTATTATTGTGTTGTTTAGAATTCGCTTAATCTTTGAAACAAAACTGCTTTAACATAATTTGACTTCCGACTCATCTAAGAAAGATATTAAGGGATATTCTTCCATAAATAGAAAATATATGGAAAGCATTAAATAGGGTCTACCTTGACATAAATGGCCATATCTTCGTCAAAAATTGGCCCATTTCAATTATAAAGGTGTTTTTAGAATTCACTCGATCTTTGGAACAAAACTGCATTAAAATAATTTGACTTCCGACTCATCTAAGAAAGATATTAAGGGATATTCTTCGATAAATAGAAAATATATGGAAAGCATTAAATAGGGTCTACCTTGAAATAAATGGCCATATCTTCGTCAAAAATTGCCCCATTTCAATTATAAAGGTGTTTTTAGAATTCACTCAATATTTGAAACAAAACTGCATTAAAATAATTTGACTTCCGACTCATCTAAGAAAGATATTAAGGGATATTCTTCGATAAATAGAAAATATATGGAAAGCATTAAATAGGGTCTACCTTGAAATAAATGGCCATATCTTCGTCAAAAATTGCCCCATTTCAATTATAAAGGTGTTTTTAGAATTCGCTCGATCTTTGGAACAAAACTGCATTAAAATAATTTGACTTCCGACTCATCTAAGAAAGATATTAAGGGATATTCTTCGATAAATAGAAAATATATGGAAAGCATTAAATAGTGTCTACCTTGAAATAAATGGCCATATCTTCGTCAAAAATTGCCCCATTTCAATTATAAAGGTGTTTTTAGAATTCACTTGATCTTTGGAACAAAACTGCATTAAAATAATTTGACTTCCGACTCATCTAAGAAAGATATTAAGGGATATTCTTCGATAAATAGAAAATATATGGAAAGCATTAAATAGGGTCTACCTTGAAATAAATGGCCATATCTTCGTCAAAAATTGCCCCATTTCAATTATAAAGGTGTTTTTAGAATTTGCTTGATCTTTGGAAACAAACTGCATTAAAATAATTTGACTTCCGACTCATCTAAGAAAGATATTAAGGGATATTCTTCGATAAATAGAAAATATATGGAAAGCATTAAATAGGGTCTACCTTGAAATAAATGGCCATATCTTCATCTAAAATTGCCCAATTTCAATTATATAGGTGTTTTTAGGATTCACTTGATCTTTGGAACAAAACTGCATTAAAATAATTTGACTTCCGACTCATCTAAGAAAGATATTAAGGTATATTCTTCGATAAATAGAAAATATATGGAAAGCATTAAATAGGGTCTACCTTGAAATAAATGGCCATATCTTCGTCAAAAATTGCCCCATTTCAATTATAAAGGTGTTTTTAGAATTCGCTCGATCTTTGGAACAAAACTGCATTAAAATAATTTGACTTTCGACTCATCTAAGAAAGATATTAAGGGATATTCTTCGATAAATTGAAAATATATGGAAAGCATTAAATAGGGTCTACCTTGAAATAAATGGCCATATCTTCGTCAAAAATTGCCCCATTTCAATTATAAAGGTGTTTTTGGAATTCACTCGATCTTTGGAACAAAACTGCATTAAAATAATTTGACTTCCGACTCATCTAAGAAAGATATTAAGGGATATTCGATAAATAGAAAATATATTGAAAGCATTAAATAGGGTCAACCTTGAAATAAATGGCCATATCTTCGTCAAAAATTGCCCCATTTCAATTATTAAGATGTTTTTAGAATTCACTTGATCTTTGAAACAAAACTGCATTAAAATAATTTGACTTCCGACCCATCTAAGAAAGATATTAAGGGATATTCTTTGATAAATAGAAAATATATGGAAAGCATTAAATAGGGTCTACCTTGAAATAAATGGCCATATCTTCTTCAAAAATTGCCCCATTTCAATTATAAAGGTGTTTTTAGAATTCACTTGATCTTTGGAACAAAACTGCATTAAAATAATTTGACTTCCGACTCATCTAAGAAAGATATTAAGGGATATTCTTCGATAAATAGAAAATATATGGAAATCATTAAATAGGGTTTGCCTTGAAATAAATGGCCATATCTTCGTCAAAAATTGCCCCATTCCAATTATAAAGGTGTTTTTGGAATTCACTTGATCTTTGGAACAAAACTGCATTAAAATAATTTGACTTCCGACTCATCTAAGAAAGATATTAAGGGATATTCTTCGATAAATAGAAAATATATGGAAAGCATTAAATAGGGTCTACCTTGAAATAAATGGCCATATCTTCATCTAAAATTGCCCAATTTCAATTATAAAGGTGTTTTTAGAATTCGCTTGATCTTTGGAACAAAACTGCATTAAAATAATTTGACTTCCGACTCATCTAAGAAAGATATTAAGGGATATTCTTCGATAAATAGAAAATATATGGAAAGCATTAAATAGGGTCAACCTTGAAATAAATGGCCATATCTTCGTCAAAAATTGCACCATTTCAATTATAAAGGTGTTTTTAGAATTCACTCGATCTTTGGAACAAAACTGCATTAAAATAATTTGACTTCCGGCTCATCTAAGAAAGATATTAAGGGATATTCTTCGATAAATAGAAAATATATGGAAAGCATTAAATGGGGTCTACCTTGAAATAAATAGCCATATCTTCGTCAAAAATTGCCCCACTTCAATTATAAAGGTGTTTTTAGAATTCGCTTAATCTTTGAAACAAAACTGCATTAAAATAATTTGACTTCCGACTCATCTAAGAAAGATATTAAGGGATATTCTTCGATAAATAGAAAATATATGGAAAGCATTAAATAGGGTCTACCTTGAAATAAATGGCCATATCTTCGTCAAAAATTGCCCCATTTCAATTATAAAGGTGTTTTTAGAATTCACTCGATCTTTGAAACAAAACTGCATTAAAATAATTTGACTTCCGACTCATCTAAGAAAGATATTAAGGGATATTCGATAAATAGAAAATATATGGAAAGCATTAAATAGGGTCTACCTTGAAATAAATGGCCATATCTTCGTCAAAAATTGCCCCACTTCAATTATATAGGTGTTTTTAGAATTCGTTTAATCTTTGAAACAAAACTGCATTAAAATAATTTGACTTCCGACCCATCTAAGACAGATATTAAGGGATATTCTTTGACAAATAGAAAATATATGGAAAGCATTAAATAGGGTCTACCTTGAAATAAATGGCCATATCTTCTTCAAAAATTGCCCCATTTCAATTATAAAGGTGTTTTTAGAATTCACTCGATCTTTGGAACAAAACTGCATTAAAATAATTTGACTTCCGACTCATCTAAGAAATATATTAAGGGATATTCGATAAATAGAAAATATATTGAAAGCATTAAATAGGGTCAACCTTGAAATAAATTGCCATATCTTCGTCAAAAATTGCCCCATTTCAATTATTAAGATGTTTTTAGAATTCACTTGATCTTTGAAACAAAACTGCATTAAAATAATTTGACTTCCGACCCATCTAAGAAAGATATTAAGGGATATTCTTTGATAAATAGAAAATATATGGAAAGCATTAAATAGGGTCTACCTTGAAATAAATGGCCATATCTTCTTCAAAAATTGCCCCATTTCAATTATAAAGGTGTTTTTAGAATTCACTTGATCTTTGGAACAAAACTGCATTAAATTAGTTTGACTTCCGACTCATCTAAGAAAGATATTAAGGGATATTCTTCGATAAATAGAAAATATATGGAAAGCATTAAATAGTGTCTACCTTGAAATAAATGGCCATTTCTTCGTCAAAAATTGCACCATTTCAATAATAAAGGTGTTTCTAGAATTCACTTGATCTTTGAAACAAAACTGCATTAAAATAATTTGACTTCCGACTCATCTAAGAAAGATATTAAGGGATATTCTTCGATAAATAGAAAATATATGGAAAGCATTAAATAGGGTCTACCTTGAAATAAATGGCCATATCTTCGTCAAAAATTGCCCCACTTCAATTATAAAGGTGTTTTTAGAATTCGCTTGATCTTTGGAAGAAAACTGCATTAAAATAATTTGACTTCCGACTCATCTAAGAAAGATATTAAGGGATATTCGATAAATAGAAAATATATGGAAAGCATTAAATAGGGTCTACCTTGAAATAAATGGCCATATCTTCGTCAAAAATTGCACCATTTCAATTATAAAGGTGTTTTTAGAATTCACTTGATCTTTGGAACAAAACTGCATTAAAATAATTTGACTTCCGACCCATCTAAAAAAGATATTAAGGGATATTCTTCGATAAATAGAAAATATATGGAAAGCATTAAATGGGGTCTACCTTGAAATAAATAGCCATATCTTTCGTCAAAAATTGCCCCACTTTCAATTATAAAGGTGTTTTTAGAATTCGCTTAATCTTTGAAACAAAACTGCATTAAAATAATTTGACTTCCGACTCATCTAGAAAGATATTTAGCAATATTCGATAAATAGAAAAATTATGGAAAGCATTAAATAGGGTCTACCTTGAAATAAATGGCCATATCTTCGTCAAAAATTGCCCCATTTCAATTATAAAGGTGTTTTTAGAATTCACTCGATCTTTGAAACAAAACTGCATTAAAATAATTTGACTTCCGACTCATCTAAGAAAGATATTAAGGGATATTCTTCGATAAATAGAAAATATATGGAAAGCATTAAATAGGGTCTACCTGGAAATAAATGGCCATATCTTCGTCAAACATTGCCCCACTTCAATTATAAAGGTGTTTTTAGAATTCGCTTAATCTTTGAAACAAAACTGCATTAATATAATTTAACTTCCGACTCAGCTAAGATAGATATTAAGGGATATTCTTCGACAAATCGAAAATATATGGAAAGCATTAAATAGGGTCTACCTTGAAATAAATGGCCATATCTTCGTCAAAAATTGCTCCATTTCAATTATAAAGGTGTTTTTAGAATTCACTTGATCTTTGGAACAAAACTGCATTAAATTAATTTGACTTCCGACTCACCTAAGAAAGATATTAAGGGATATTCTTCGATAAATAGAAAATATATGGAAAGCATTAAATAGGGTCTACCTTGAAATAAATGGCCATATCTTCGTCAAAAATTGCCCCATTTCAATTATTAAGATGTTTTTAGAATTCACTTGATCTTTGAAACAAAACTGCATTAAAATAATTTGACTTCCGACCCATCTAAGAAAGATATTAAGGGATATTCTTTGATAAATAGAAAATATATGGAAAGCATTAAATAGGGTCTACCTTGAAATAAATGGCCATATCTTCGTCAAAAATTGCCCCATTTCAATTATAAAGGTGGTTTTAGTATTCGCTCGATCTTTGGAACAAAACTGCATTAAAATAATTTGACTTCCGACTCATCTAAAAAAGATATTAAGGGATATTCTTCGATAAATAGAAAATATATGGAAAGCATTAAATAGGGTCTACCTTGAAATAAATAGCTATATCTTCGTCAAAAATTGCCCCATTTCAATTATAAAGGTGTTTTTAGAATTCACTCGATCTTTAAAACAAAACTGCATTAAAATAATTTGACTTCCGACTCATCTAAGAAAGATATTAAGGGATATTCTTTGATAAATAGAAAATATATGGAAAGCATTAAATAGGGTCTACCTTGAAATAAATGGCCATATCTTCGTCAAAAATTGCCCCATTTCAATTATAAAGGTGTTTTTAGAATTCGCTCGATCTTTGGAACAAAACTGCATTAAAATAATTTGACTTTCGACTCATCCAAGAAATATATTAAGGGATATTCTTCGATAAATTGAAAATATATGGAAAGCATTAAATAGGGTCTACCTTGAAATAAATGGCCATATCTTCGTCAAAAATTGCCCCATTTCAATTATAAAGATGTTTTTAGAATTCACTTGATTTTTGAAACAAAACTGCATTAAAATAATTTGACTTCCGACTCATCTAAGAAAGATATTAAGGGATATTCTTTGATAAATAGAAAATATATGGAAAGCATTAAATAGGGTCTACCTTGAAATAAATGGCCATATCTTCATCTTAAATTGCCCCACTTCAATTATAAAGGTGTTTTTAGAATTCACTCGATCTTTGGAACAAAACTGCATTAAAATAATTTGACTTCCGACTCATCTAAGAAAGATATTAAGGGATATTCTTTCGATAAATAGAAAATATATGGAAAGCATTAAATAGGGGTCTACCTTGAAATAAATGGCCATATCTTCGTCAAAAATTGCCCAATTTCAATTATAAAGGTGTTTTTAGAATTCGCTTGATCTTTGGAACAAAAGTGCATTAAAATAATTTGACTTCCGACTCATCTAAGAAAGATATTAACGGATATTCTTCGATAAATAGAAAATATATGGAAAGCATTAAATAGGGTCTACCTTGAAATAAATGGCCATATCTTCGTCAAAAATTGCACCATTTCAATTATAAAGGTGTTTTTAGAATTCACTTGATCTTTGGAACAAAACTGCATTAAAATAATTTGACTTCCGACTTATCTAAAAAAGATATTAAGGGATATTCTTCGATAAATAGAAAATATATGTAAAGCATTAAATAGGGTCTACCTTGAAATAAATAGCCATATCTTCGTCAAAAATTGCCCCTTTCAATTATAAAGGTGTTTTTAGAATTCGCTTAATCTTTGAAACAAAACTGCTTTAAAATAATTTGACTTCCGACTCATCTAAGAAAGATATTAAGGAATATTCTTCGATAAATAGAAAATATATGGAAAGCATTAAATAGGGTCTACCTTGAAATAAATAACCATATCTTCGTCAAAAATTGCCCCATTTCAATTATAAAGGTGTTTTTTAGAATTCGCTCGATCTTTGGAACAAAACTGCATTAAAATAATTTGACTTCCGACTCATCTAAAAAAGATATTAAGGGATATTCTTCGATAAATAGAAAATATATGGAAAGCATTAAATAGGGTCTACCTTGAAATAAATAGCCATATCTTCGTCAAAAATTGCCCCATTTCAATTATAAAGGTGTTTTTAGAATTCACTCAATCTTTAAAACAAAACTGCATTAAAATAATTTGACTTCCGACTCATCTAAGAAAGATATTAAGGGATATTCTTCGATAAATAGAAAATATATGGAAAGCATTAAATAGGGTCTACCTTGAAATAAATGGCCATATCTTCGTCAAAAATTGCCCCATTTCAATTATAAAGGTGTTTTTAGAATTCGCTCGATCTTTGGAACAAAACTGCATTAAAATAATTTGACTTTCGACTCATCCAAGAAATATATTAAGGGATATTCTTCGATAAATTGAAAATATATGGAAAGCATTAAATAGGGTCTACCTTGAAATAAATGGCCATATCTTCGTCAAAAATTGCCCCATTTCAATTATAAAGATGTTTTTAGAATTCGCTTGATCTTTGGAACAAAACTGCATTAAAATAATTTGACTTCCGACTCATCTAAGAAAGATATTAAGGGATATTCTTTGATAAATAGAAAATATATGGAAAGCATTAAATAGGGTCTACCTTGAAATAAATGGCCATATCTTCATCTTAAATTGCCCCACTTCAATTATAAAGGTGTTTTTAGAATTCACTCGATCTTTGGAACAAAACTGCATTAAAATAATTTGACTTCCGACTCATCTAAGAAAGATATTAAGGGATATTCTTCGATAAATAGAAAATATATGGAAAGCATTAAATAGGGTCTACCTTGAAATAAATGGCCATATCTTCATCTAAAATTGCCCCATTTCAATTATAAAGGTGTTTTTAGAATTCGCTTGATCTTTGGAACAAAACTGCATTAAAATAATTTGACTTCCGACTCATCTAAGAAAGATATTAACGGATATTCTTCGATAAATAGAAAATATATGGAAAGCATTAAATAGGGTCTACCTTGAAATAAATGGCCATATCTTCGTCAAAAATTGCACCATTTCAATTATAAAGGTGTTTTTAGAATTCACTTGATCTTTGGAACAAAACTGCATTAAAATAATTTGACTTCCGACTTATCCAAGAAATATATTAAGGGATATTCTTCGATAAATTGAAAATATATGTAAAGCATTAAATAGGGTCTACCTTGAAATAAATGGCCATATCTTCGTCAAAAATTGCCCCTTTCAATTATAAAGGTGTTTTTAGAATTCGCTTAATCTTTGAAACAAAACTGCTTTAAAATAATTTGACTTCCGACTCATCTAAGAAAGATATTAAGGGATATTCTTCGATAAATAGAAAATATATGGAAAGCATTAAATAGGGTCTACCTTGAAATAAATAGCCATATCTTCGTCATAAATTGGCCCATTTCAATTATAAAGGTGTTTTTAGAATTCACTCGATCTTTGGAACAAAACTGCATTAAAATAATTTGACTTCCGACTCATCTAAGAAAGATATTAAGGGATATTCTTCGATAAATAGAAAATATATGGAAAGCATTAAATAGGGTCTACCTTGAAATAAATGGCCATATCTGCATCTAAAATTGCCCCATTTCAATTATAAAGGAGTTTTTAGAATTCACTCAATATTTGAAACAAAACTGCATTAAAATAATTTGACTTCCGACTCATCTAAGAAAGATATTAAGGGATATTCTTCGATAAATAGAAAATATATGGAAAGCATTAAATAGGGTCTACCTTGAAATAAATGGCCAAATCTTCGTCAAAAATTGCCCCATTTCAATTATAAAGGTGTTTTTAGAATTCGCTCGATCTTTGGAACAAAACTGCATTAAAATAATTTGACTTCCGACTCATCTAAGAAAGATATTAAGGGATATTCTTCGATAAATAGAAAATATATGGAAAGCATTAAATAGTGTCTACCTTGAAATAAATGGCCATATCTTCGTCAAAAATTGCCCCATTTCAATTATAAAGGTTTTTTTAGAATTCACTTGATCTTTGGAACAAAACTGCATTAAAATAATTTGACTTCCGACTCATCTAAGAAAGGTATTAAGGGATATTCTTCGATAAATAGAAAATATATGGAAAGCATTAAATAGGGTCTACCTTGAAATAAATGGCCATATCTTCGTCAAAAATTGCCCCATTTCAATTATAAAGGTGTTTTTAGAATTTGCTTGATCTTTGGAAACAAACTGCATTAAAATAATTTGACTTCCGACTCATCTAAGAAAGATATTAAGGGATATTCTTCGATAAATATAAAATATATGGAAAGCATTAAATAAGGTCTACCTTGAAATAAATGGCCATATCTTCGTCAAAAATTGCCCCATTTCGATTATATAGGTGTTTTTAGAATTCACTCGATCTTTGGAACAAAACTGCATTAAAATAATTTGATTTCCGACTCATCTAAGAAAGATATTAAGGAATAATCTTCGATAAATAGAAAATATATGGAAAGCATTAAATAGGGTCTACCTTGAAATAAATGGCCATATCTTCGTCAAAAATTGCCCCATTTCAATTATAAAGGTGTTTTTAGAATTCGCTCGATCTTTGGAACAAAACTGCATTAAAATAATTTGACTTTCGACTCATCTAAGAAAGATATTAAGGGATATTCTTCGATAAATAGAAAATATATGGAAAGCATTAAATAGGGTCTACCTTGAAATAAATGGCCATATCTTCATCAAAAATTGCCCCATTTCAATTATAAAGGTGCTTTTAGAATTCGCTTGATCTTTGGAACAAAACTGCATTAAAATAATTTGACTTCCGACTCATCTAAGAAAGATATTAAGGGATATTCTTCGATAAATAGAAAATATATGGAAAGCATTAAATAGGGTCTACCTTGAAATAAATGGCCATATCTTCGTCAAAAATTGCCCCATTTCAATTATAAAGGTGTTTTTAGAATTCACTTGATCTTTGGAACAAAACTGCATTAAAATAATTTGACTTCCGACTCATCTAAGAAAGATATTAAGGGATATTCGATAAATAGAAAATATATTGAAAGCATTAAATAGGGTCTACCTTGAAATAAATGGCCATATCTTCGTCAAAAATTGCCCCACTTCAATTATAAAGGTGTTTTTAGAATTCACTTGTTCTTTGAATCAAAACTGCATTAAAATAATTTGACTTCCGACTCATCTAAGAAAGATATTACGGGATATTCTTTGATAAATAGAAAATATATGGAAAGCATTAAATAGGGTCTACCTTGAAATAAATGGCCATATCTTCGTCAAAAATTGCCCCATTTCAATTATAAAGGTGTTTTTAGAATTCACTCGATCTTTGGAACAAAACTGCATTAAAATAAATTGACTTCCGACTCGTCTAAGAAAGATATTAAGGGATATTCGATAAATAGAAAATATATTGAAAGCATTAAATAGGGTCTACCTTGAAATAAATGGCCATATCTTCGTCAAAAATTGCCCCACTTCAATTATAAAGGTGTTTTTAGAATTCACTTGTTCTTTGAATCAAAACTGCATTAAAATAATTTGACTTCCGACTCATCTAAGAAAGATATTAAGGGATATTCTTTGATAAATAGAAAATATATGGAAAGCATTAAATAGGGTCTACCTTGAAATAAATGGCCATATCTTCGTCAAAAATTGCCCCATTTCAATTATAAAGGTGTTTTTAGAATTCACTCGATCTTTGGAACAAAACTGCGTTAAAATAATTTGACTTCCGACTCATCTAAGAAAGATATTAAGGGATATTCTTCGATAAATAGAAAATATATGGAAAGCATTAAATAGGGTCTACCTTGAAATAAATGGCCATATCTTCATCTAAAATTGCCCAATTTCAATTATAAAGGTGTTTTTAGAATTCGCTTGATCTTTGGAACAAAACTGCATTAAAATAATTTGACTTCCGACTCATCTAAGAAAGATATTAAGGGATATTCTTCGATAAATAGAAAATATATGGAAAGCATTAAATAGGGTCTACCTTGAAATAAATGGCCATATCTTCGTCAAAAATTGCCCAATCTCAATTATAAAGGTGTTTTTAGAATTCACTTGATCTTTGGAACAAAACTGCATTAAAACAATTTGACTTCCGACTCATCTGAGAAAGATATTAAGGGATATTCTTCGATAAATAGAAAATATATGGAAAGCATTAAATAGGGTCTACCTTGAAATAAATGGCCATATCTTCGTCAAAAATTGCCCCACTTCAATTATAAAGGTGTTTTTAGAATTCACTTGATCTTTGGAACAAAACTGCATTAAAATAATTTGACTTCCGACTCATCTAAGAAAGATATTAAGGGATATTCTTTGATAAATAGAAAATATATGGAAAGCATTAAATAGGGTCTACCTTGAAATAAATGGCCATATCTTCGTCAAAAATTGCCCCATTTCAATTATAAAGGTGTTTTTAGAATTCGCTCGATCTTTGGAACAAAACTGCATTAAAATAATTTGACTTCCGACTCATCTAAGAAAGATATTAAGGGATATTCGATAAATAGAAAATATATTGAAAGCATTAAATAGGGTCTACCTTGAAATAAATGGCCATATCTTCGTCAAAAATTGCCCCATTTCAATTATAAAGGTGTTTTTAGAATTCGCTTAATCTTTGGAACAAAACTGCATTAAAATAATTTGACTTCCGACTCATCTAAGAAAGATATTAAGGGATATTCTTCGATAAATAGAAAATATATGGAAAGCATTAAATAGGGTTTACCTTGAAATAAATGGCCATATCTTCGTCAAAAATTGCCCCATTTCAATTATAAAGGTGTTTTTAGAATTCGCTTAACCTTTGAAACAAAACTGCATCAAAATAATTTGACTTCCGACTCATCTAAGAAAGATATTAAGGGATATTCTTCGATAAATAGAAAATATATGGAAAGCATTAAATAGGGTCTACCTTGAAATAAATGGCCATATCTTCGTCAAAAATTGCCCCATTTCAATTATAAAGGTGTTTTTAGAATTCGCTCGATCTTTGGAACAAAACTGCATTAAAATAATTTGACTTCCGACTCATCTAAGAAAGATATTAAGGGATATTCTTTGATAAATAGAAAATATATGGAAAGCATTAAATAGGGTCTACCTTGAAATAAATGGCCATATCTTCGTCAAAAATTGCCCCATTTCAATTATAAAGGTGTTTTTAGAATTCACTCGATCTTTGAAACAAAACTGCATTAAAATAATTTGACTTCCGACTCATCTAAGAAAGATATTAAGGGATATTCTTCGATAAATAGAAAATATATTGAAAGCATTAAATAGGGTCTACCTTGAAATAAATGGCCATATCTTCGTCAAAAATTGCCCCACTTCAATTATAAAGGTGTTTTTAGAATTCGCTTAATCTTTGAAACAAAACTGCATTAAAATAATTTGACTTCCGACTCATGTAAGAAAGATATTAAGGGATATTCTTCGATAAATAGAAAATATATGGAAAGCATTAAATAGGGTCTACCTTGAAATAAATGGCCATATCTTCGTCAAAAATTGCCCCATTTCAATTATAAGGGTGTTTTTAGAATTCACTTGATCTTTGGAACAAAACTGCATGAAAATAATTTGACTTCCGATTCATCTAAGAAAGATATTAAGGGATATTCGATAAATAGAAAATATATGGAAAGCATTAAATAGGGTCTACCTTGAAATAAATGGCCATATCTTCATCTAAAATTGCCCAATTTCAAATATAAAGGTGCTTTTAGAATTCACTTGATCTTTGGAACAAAACTGCATTAAAATAATTTGACTTCCGACTCATCTAAGAAAGATATTAAGGGATATTCTTCGATAAATAGAAAATATATGGAAAGCATTAAATAGGGTCTACCTTGAAATAAATGGCCATATCTTCGTCAAAAATTGCCCAATTTCAATTATAAAGGTGTTTTTAGAATTCACATGATCTTTGGAACAAAACTGCATTAAAATAATTTGACTTCCGACTCATCTGAGAAAGATATTAAGGGATATTCTTTGATAAATAGAAAATATATGGAAAGCATTAAATAGGGTCTACCTTGAAATAAATGGCCATATCTTCGTCAAAAATTGCCCCATTTCAATTATAAAGGTGTTTTTAGAATTCACTTGATCTTTGGAACAAAACTGCATTAAAATAATTTGACTTCCGACTCATCTAAGAAAGATATTAAGGGATATTCTTTGATAAATAGAAAATATATGGAAAGCATTAAATAGGGTCTACCTTGAAATAAATGGCCATATCTTCGTCAAAAATTGCCCCATTTCAATTATAAAGGTGTTTTTAGAATTCGCTCGATCTTTGGAACAAAACTGCATTAAAATAATTTGACTTCCGACTCATCTAAGAAAGATATTAAGGGATATTCTTCGATAAATAGAAAATATATTGAAAGCATTAAATAGGGTCTACCTTGAAATAAATGGCCATATCTTCGTCAAAAATTGCCCCATTTCAATTATAAAGGTGTTTTTAGAATTCACTTAATCTTTGAAACAAAACTGCATTAAAATAATTTGACTTCCGACTCATCTAAGAAAGATATTAAGGGATATTCTTCGATAAATAGAAAATATATGGAAAGCATTAAATAGGGTCTACCTTGAAATAAATGGCCATATCTTCGTCAAAAATTGCCCCATTTCAATTATAAAGGTGTTTTTAGAATTTGCTTAATCTTTGAAACAAAACTGCATCAAAATAATTTGACTTCCGACTCATCTAAGAAAGATATTAAGGGATATTCTTCGATAAATAGAAAATATATGGAAAGCATTAAATAGGGTCTACCTTGAAATAAATGGCCATATCTTCGTCAAAAATTGCCCCATTTCAATTATAAAGGTGTTTTTAGAATTCGCTCGATCTTTGGAACAAAACTGCATTAAAATAATTTGACTTCCGACTCATCTAAGAAAGATATTAAGGGATATTCTTCGATAAATAGAAAATATATGGAAAGCATTAAATAGTGTCTACCTTGAAATAAATGGCCATATCTTCGTCAAAAATTGCCCCATTTCAATTATACAGGTGTTTTTAGAATTCACTTAATCTTTGAAACAAAACTGCATTAAAATAATTTGACTTCCGACTCATCTAAGAAAGATATTAAGGGATATTCTTCGATAAATAGAAAATATATGGAAAGCATTAAATAGGGTCTACCTTGAAATAAATGGCCATATCTTCGTCAAAAATTGCCCCACTTCAATTATAAAGGTGTTTTTAGAATTCGCTTAATCTTTGAAACAAAACTGCATTAAAATAATTTGACTTCCGACTCATGTAAAAAAGATATTAAGGGATATTCTTCGATAAATAGAAAATATATGGAAAGCATTAAATAGGGTCTACCTTGAAATAAATGGCCATATCTTCATATAAAATTGCCCAATTTCAATTATAAAGGTGTTTTTAGAATTCACTTGATCTTTGGAACAAAACTGCATTAAAATAATTTGACTTCCGATTCATCTAAGAAAGATATTAAGGGATATTCGATAAATAGAAAATATATGGAAAGCATTAAATAGGGTCTACCTTGAAATAAATGGCCATATCTTCGTCAAAAATTGCCCCATTTCAATTATAAAGGTGTTTTTAGAATTCACTCGATCTTTGGAACAAAACTGCATTAAAATAATTTGACTTTCGACTCATCTAAGAAAGATATTAAGGGATATTCTTCGATAAATAGAAAATATATGGAAAGCATTAAATAGGGTCTACCTTGAAATAAATGGCCATATCTTCGTCAAAAATTGCCCCATTTCAATTATAAAGGTGTTTTTAGAATTCACTTGATCTTTGGAACAAAACTGCATTAAAATAATTTGACTTCCGACTCATCTAAGAAAGATATTAAGGGATATTCTTCGATAAATAGAAAATATATGGAAAGCATTAAATAGGGTCTACCTTGAAATAAATGGCCATATCTTCGTCAAAAATTGCCCCATTTCAATTATAAAGGTGTTTTTAGAATTCACTTGATCTTTGGAACAAAACTGCATTAAAATAATTTGACTTCCGACTCATCTAAGAAAGATATTAAGGGATATTCTTGATAAATAGAAAATATATGGAAAGCATTAAATAGGGTCTACCTTGAAATAAATGGCCATATCTTCGTCAAAAATTGCCCCACTTCAATTATAAAGGTGTTTTAAGAATTCACTTGATCTTTGGAACAAAACTGCATTAAAATAATTTGACTTCCGACTCATCTAAAAAAGATATTAAGGGATATTCTTCGATAAATAGAAAATATATGGAAAGCATTAAATAGGGTCTACCTTGAAATAAATGGCCATATCTTCGTCAAAAATTGCCCCACTTCAATTATAAAGGTGTTTTTAGAATTCACTTGATCTTTGGAACAAAACTGCATTAAAATAATTTGACTTCCGACTCATCTAAGAAAGATATTAAGGGATATTCTTTGATAAATAGAAAATATATGGAAAGCATTAAATAGGGTCTACCTTGAAATAAATGGCCATATCTTCGTCAAAAATTGCCCCATTTCAATTATAAAGGTGTTTTTAGAATTCGCTCGATCTTTGGAACAAAACTGCATTAAAATAATTTGACTTCCGACTCATCTAAGAAAGATATTAAGGGATATTCTTTGATAAATAGAAAATATATTGAAAGCATTAAATAGGGTCTACCTTGAAACAAATGGCCATATCTTCGTCAAAAATTGCCCCATTTCAATTATAAAGGTGTTTTTAGAACTCACTTCATCTTTGGAACAAAACTGCATTAAAATAGTTTGACTTCCGACTCATCTAAGAAAGATATTAAGGGATATTCTTCGATAAATAGAAAATATATGGAAAGCATTAAATAGGGTCTACCTAGAAATAAACGGCCATATCTTCGTCAAAAATTGCCCCATTTCAATTATAAAGGTGTTTTTAAAATTTACTTAATCTTTGGAACAAAACTGCATTAAAATAATTTGACTTCCGACTCATCTAAGAAAGATATTAAGGGATATTCTTTGATAAATAGAAAATATATGGAAAGCATTAAATAGGGTCTACCTTGAAATAAATGGCCATATCTTCGTCAAAAATTGCCCCATTTCAATTATAAAGGTGTTTTTAGAATTCACTCGATCTTTGGAACAAAACTGCATTAAAATAATTTGACTTCCGACTCATCTAAGAAAGATATTAAGGGATATTCTTCGATAAATAGAAAATATATGGAAAGCATTAAATAGGGTCTACCTAGAAATAAACGGCCATATCTTCGTCAAAAATTGCCCCATTTCAATTATAAAGGTGTTTTTAAAATTTACTTAATCTTTGGAACAAAACTGCATTAAAATAATTTGACTTCCGACTCATCTAAGAAAGATATTAAGGGATATTCTTTGATAAATAGAAAATATATGGAAAGCATTAAATAGGGTCTACCTTGAAATAAATGGCCATATCTTCGTCAAAAATTGCCCCATTTCAATTATAAAGGTGTTTTTAGAATTCACTCGATCTTTGGAACAAAACTGCATTAAAATAATTTGACTTCCGACTCATCTAAGAAAGATATTAAGGGATATTCGATAAATAGAAAATATATGGAAAGCATTAAATAGGGTCTACCTTGAAATAAATGGCCATATCTTCATCAAAAATTGCCCCATTTCAATTATAAAGGTGTTTTTAAAATTCGCTTGATCTTTGGAACAAAACTGCATTAAAATAATTTGACTTCCGACTCATCTAAGAAAGATATTAAAGGTATATTCTTCGATAAATAGAAAATATATGGAAAGCATTAAATAGGGTCTACCTTGAAATAAATGGCCATATCTTCGTCAAAAATTGCCCCACTTCAATTATAAAGGTGTTTTTAGAATTCACTTGATCTTTGGAACAAAACTGCATTAAAATAATTTGACTTCCGACTCATCTAAAAAAGATATTAAGGGATATTCTTCGATAAATAGAAAATATATGGAAAGCATTAAATAGGGTCTACCTTGAAATAAATGGCCATATCTTCGTCAAGAATTGCCCCACTTCAATTATAAAGGTGTTTTTAGAATTCACTTGATCTTTGGAACAAAACTGCATTAAAATAATTTGACTTCCGACTCATCTAAGAAAGATATTAAGGGATATTCTTTGATAAATAGAAAATATATGGAAAGCATTAAATAGGGTCTACCTTGAAATAAATGGCCATATCTTCGTCAAAAATTGCCCCATTTCAATTATAAAGGTGTTTTTAGAATTCACTCGATCTTTGGAACAAAACTGCATTAAAATAATTTGACTTCCGACTCATCTAAGAAAGATATTAAGGGATATTCTTTGATAAATAGAAAATATATGGAAAGCATTAAATAGGGTCTACCTTGAAATAAATGGCCATATCTTCGTCAAAAATTGCCCCATTTCAATTATAAAGGTGTTTTTAGAATTCACTTGATCTTTGGAACAAAACTGCATTAAAATAGTTTGACTTCCGACTCATCTAAGAAAGATATTAAGGGATATTCTTCGATAAATATAAAATATATGGAAAGCATTAAATAGGGTCTACCTAGAAATAAACGGCCATATCTTCGTCAAAAATTGCCCCATTTCAATTATAAAGGTGTTTTTAAAATTAACTTAATATTTAGAACAAAAATGCATTAAAATAATTTGACTTCCGACTCATCTAAGAAAGATATTAAGGGATATTCTTCAATAAATAGAAAATATATGGAAAGCATTAAATAGGGTCTACCTTGAAATAAATGGCCATATCTTCATCTAAAATTGCCCAATTTCAATTATAAGGGTGTTTTTAGAATTCACTCGATCTTTGAAAGAAAACTGCATTAAAATAATTTGACTTCCGACTCATCTAAGAAAGATATTAAGGGATATTCGATAAATAGAAAATATATGGAAAGCATTAAATAGGGTCTACCTTGAAATAAATGGCCATATCTTCGTCAAAAATTGCCCCATTTCAATTATAAAGGTGTTTTTATAATTCGCTCGATCTTTGGAACAAAACTGCATTAAAATAATTTGACTTCCGACTCATCTAAGAACGATATTAAGGGATATTCTTCGATAAATAGAAAATGTATGGAAAGCATTAAATAGGGTCTACCTTGAAATAAATGGCCATATCTTCATCTAAAATTGCCCAATTTCAATTATAAAGGTGTTTTTTGAATTTGCTTGATCTTTGGAACAAAACTGCATTAAAATAATTTGACTTCCGACTCATCTAAGAAAGATATTAAGGGATATTCTTCGATAAATAGAAAATATATGGAAAGCATTAAATAGGGTCTACCTTGAAATAAATGGCCATATCTTCGTCAAAAATTGCCCCATTTCAATTATAAAGGTGTTTTTAGAATTCACTTGATCTTTGGAACAAAACTGCATTAAAATAATTTGACTTCCGACTTATCTAAAAAAGATAATAAGGGATATTCTTCGATAAATAGAAAATATATGGAAAGCATTAAATAGGGTCTACCTTGAAATAAATCGCCATATCTTCGTCAAAAATTGCCCCACTTCAATTATAAAGGTGTTTTTAGAATTCGCTTAATCTTTGAAACAAAACTGCATTAAAATATTTTGACTTCCGACTCATCTAAGAAAGATATTAAGGGATATTCTTCGATAAATAGAAAATATATGGAAAGCATTAAATAGGGTCTACCTTGAAATAAATGGCCATATCTTCGTCAAAAATTGCCCCATTTCAATTATAAAGGTGTTTTTAGAATTCACTTGATCTTTGGAAGAAAACTGCATTAAAATAATTTGACTTCCGACTCATCTAAGAAAGATATTAAGGGATATTCGATAAATAGAAAATATATGGAAAGCATTAAATAGGGTCTACCTTGAAATAAATGGCCATATCTTCGTCAAAAATTGCCCAATTTCAATTATAAAGGTGTTTTTAGAATTCACTTGATCTTTGGAACAAAACTGCATTAAAATAATTTGACTTCCGACTCATCTGAGAAAGATATTAAGGGATATTCTTCGATAAATAGAAAATATATGGAAAGCATTAAATAGGGTCTACCTTGAAATAAATGGCCATATCTTCGTCAAAAATTGCCCCACTTCAATTATAAAGGTGTTTTTAGAATTCACTTGATCTTTGGAACAAAACTGCATTAAAATAATTTGACTTCCGACTCATCTAAGAAAGATATTAAGCGATATTCTTTGATAAATAGAAAATATATGGAAAGCATTAAATAGGGTCTACCTTGAAATAAATGGCCATATCTTCGTCAAAAATTGCCCCATTTCAATTATAAAGGTGTTTTTAGAATTCGCTTGATCTTTGGAACAAAACTGCATTAAAATAATTTGACTTCCGACTCATCTAAGAAAGATATTAAGGGATATTCGATAAATAGAAAATATATTGAAAGCATTAAATAGGGTCTACCTTGAAATAAATGGCCATATCTTCGTCAAAAATTGCCCCATTTCAATTATAAAGGTGTTTTCAGAATTCGCTTAATCTTTGAAACAAAACTGCATTAAAATAATTTGACTTCCGACTCATCTAAGAAAGATATTAAGGGATATTCTTCGATAAATAGAAAATATATGGAAAGCATTAAATAGGGTTTACCTTGAAATAAATGGCCATATCTTCGTCAAAAATTGCCCCATTTCAATTATACAGGTGTTTTTAGAATTCGCTTAACCTTTGAAACAAAACTGCATCAAATTAATTTGACTTCCGACTCATCTAAGAAAGATATTAAGGGATATTCTTCGATAAATAGAAAATATATGGAAAGCATTAAATAGGGTCTACCTTGAAATAAATGGCCATATCTTCGTCAAAAATTGCCCCATTTCAATTATAAAGGTGTTTTTAGAATTCGCTCGATCTTTGGAACAAAACTGCATTAAAATAATTTGACTTCCGACTCATCTAAGAAAGATATTAAGGGATATTCTTCGATAAATAGAAAATATATGGAAAGCATTAAATAGGGTTTACCTTGAAATAAATGGCCATATCTTCGTCAAAAATTGCCCCATTTCAATTATACAGGTGTTTTTAGAATTCACTTGATCTTTGGAACAAAACTGCATTAAAATAATTTGACTTCCGACTCATCTAAAAAAGATATTAAGGGATATTCGATAAATAGAAAATATATTGAAAGCATTAAATAGGGTCTACCTTGAAATAAATGGCCATATCTTCGTCAAAAATTGCCCCACTTCAATTATAAAGGTGTTTTTAGAATTCGCTTAATCTTTGAAACAAAACTGCATTAAAATAATTTGACTTCCGACTCATGTAAAAAAGATATTAAGGGATATTCTTCGATAAATAGAAAATATATGGAAAGCATTAAATAGGGTCTACCTTGAAATAAATGGCCATATCTTCATATAAAATTGCCGAATTTCAATTATAAGGGTGTTTTTAGAATTCACTTGATCTTTGGAACAAAACTGCATTAAAATAATTTGACTTCCGATTCATCTAAGAAAGATATTAAGGGATATTCGATAAATAGAAAATATATGGAAAGCATTAAATAGGGTCTACCTTGAAATAAATGGCCATATCTTCGTCAAAAATTGCCCCATTTCAATTATAAAGGTGTTTTTAGAATTCACTCGATCTTTGGAACAAAACTGCATTAAAATAATTTGACTTTCGACTCATCTAAGAAAGATATTAAGGGATATTCTTCGATAAATAGAAAATATATGGAAAGCATTAAATAGGGTCTACCTTGAAATAAATGGCCATATCTTCGTCAAAAATTGCCCCATTTCAATTATAAAGGTGTTTTTAGAATTCACTTGATCTTTGGAACAAAACTGCATTAAAATAATTTGACTTCCGACTCATCTAAGAAAGATATTAAGGGATATTCTTCGATAAATAGAAAATATATGGAAAGCATTAAATAGGGTCTACCTTGAAATAAATGGCCATATCTTCGTCAAAAATTGCCCCATTTCAATTATAAAGGTGTTTTTAGAATTCACTTGATCTTTGGAACAAAACTGCATTAAAATAATTTGACTTCCGACTCATCTAAGAAAGATATTAAGGGATATTCGATAAATAGAAAATATATGGAAAGCATTAAATAGGGTCTACCTTGAAATAAATGGCCATATCTTCGTCAAAAATTGCCCCACTTCAATTATAAAGGTGTTTTTAGAATTCACTTGATCTTTGGAACAAAACTGCATTAAAATAATTTGACTTCCGACTCATCTAAAAAAGATATTAAGGGATATTCTTCGATAAATAGAAAATATATGGAAAGCATTAAATAGGGTCTACCTTGAAATAAATGGCCATATCTTCGTCAAAAATTGCCCCACTTCAATTATAAAGGTGTTTTTAGAATTCACTTGATCTTTGGAACAAAACTGCATTAAAATAATTTGACTTCCGACTCATCTAAGAAAGATATTAAGGGATATTCTTTGATAAATAGAAAATATATGGAAAGCATTAAATAGGGTCTACCTTGAAATGAATGGCCATATCTTCGTCAAAAATTGCCCCATTTCAATTATAAAGGTGTTTTTAGAATTCACTTGATCTTTGGAACAAAACTGCATTAAAATAATTTGACTTCCGACTCATCTAAGAAAGATATTAAGGGATATTCGATAAATAGAAAATATATTGAAAGCATTAAATAGGGTCTACCTTGAAATAAATGGCCATATCTTCGTCAAAAATTGCCCCACTTCAATTATAAAGGTGTTTTTAGAATTCGCTTAATCTTTGAAACAAAACTGCATTAAAATAATTTGACTTCCGACTCATCTAAAAAAGATATTAAGGGATATTCTTCGATAAATAGAAAATATATGGAAAGCATTAAATAGGGTCTACCTAGAAATAGATGGCCATATCTTCATCAAAAGTTGCCCCACTTCAATTATAAAGGTGTTTTTAAAATTTACTTAATCTTTGGAACAAAACTGCATTAAAATAATTTGACTTCCGACTCATCTAAGAAAGATATTAAGGGATATTCTTTGATAAATAGAAAATATATGGAAAGCATTAAATAGGGTCTACCTTGAAATAAATGGCCATATCTTCGTCAAAAATTGCCCCATTTCAATTATAAAGGTGTTTTTAGAATTCACTCGATCTTTGGAACAAAACTGCATTAAAATAATTTGACTTCCGACTCATCTAAGAAAGATATTAAGGGATATTCGATAAATAGAAAATATATGGAAAGCATTAAATAGGGTCTACCTTGAAATAAATGGCCATATCTTCATCAAAAATTGCCCCATTTCAATTATAAAGGTGTTTTTAAAATTCGCTTGATCTTTGGAACAAAACTGCATTAAAATAATTTGACTTCCGACTCATCTAAGAAAGATATTAAAGGATATTCTTCGATAAATAGAAAATATATGGAAAGCATTAAATAGGGTCTACCTTGAAATAAATGGCCATATCTTCGTCAAAAATTGCCCCACTTCAATTATAAAGGTGTTTTTAGAATTCACTTGATCTTTGGAACAAAACTGCATTAAAATAATTTGACTTCCGACTCATCTAAAAAAGATTTTAAGGGATATTCTTCGATAAATAGAAAATATATGGAAAGCATTAAATAGGGTCTACCTTGAAATAAATGGCCATATCTTCGTCAAGAATTGCCCCACTTCAATTATAAAGGTGTTTTTAGAATTCACTTGATCTTTGGAACAAAACTGCATTAAAATAATTTGACTTCCGACTCATCTAAGAAAGATATTAAGGGATATTCTTTGATAAATAGAAAATATATGGAAAGCATTAAATAGGGTCTACCTTGAAATAAATGGCCATATCTTCGTCAAAAATTGCCCCATTTCAATTATAAAGGTGTTTTTAGAATTCACTCGATCTTTGGAACAAAACTGCATTAAAATAATTTGACTTCCGACTCATCTAAGAAAGATATTAAGGGATATTCTTTGATAAATAGAAAATATATGGAAAGCATTAAATAGGGTCTACCTTGAAATAAATGGCCATATCTTCGTCAAAAATTGCCCCATTTCAATTATAAAGGTGTTTTTAGAATTCACTTGATCTTTGGAACAAAACTGCATTAAAATAGTTTGACTTCCGACTCATCTAAGAAAGATATTAAGGGATATTCTTCGATAAATAGAAAATATATGGAAAGCATTAAATAGGGTCTACCTAGAAATAAACGGCCATATCTTCGTCAAAAATTGCCCCATTTCAATTATAAAGGTGTTTTTAAAATTTACTTAATATTTGGAACAAAACTGCATTAAAATAATTTGACTTCCGACTCATCTAAGAAAGATATTAAGGGATATTCTTCAATAAATAGAAAATATATGGAAAGCATTAAATAGGGTCTACCTTGAAATAAATGGCCATATCTTCATCTAAAATTGCCCAATTTCAATTATAAGGGTGTTTTTAGAATTCACTTGATCTTTGGTACAAAACTGCATTAAAATAATTTGACTTCCGACTCATCTAAGAAAGATATTAAGGGATATTCGATAAATAGAAAATATATGGAAAGCATTAAATAGGATCTACCTTGAAATAAATGGCCATATCTTCGTCAAAAATTGCCCCATTTCAATTATAAAGGTGTTTTTAGAATTCGCTCGATCTTTGGAACAAAACTGCATTAAAATAATTTGACTTCCGACTCATCTAAGAACGATATTAAGGGATATTCTTCGATAAATAGAAAATGTATGGAAAGCATTAAATAGGGTCTACCTTGAAATAAATGGCCATATCTTCATCTAAAATTGCCCAATTTCAATTATAAAGGTGTTTTTAGAATTCACTTCATCTTTGGAACAAAACTGCATTAAAATAATTTGACTTCCGACTCATCTAAGAAAGATATTAAGGGATATTCTTCGATAAATAGAAAATATATGGAAAGCATTAAATAGGGTCTACCTTGAAATAAATGGCCATATCTTCGTCAAAAATTGCCCCATTTCAATTATAAAGGTGTTTTTAGAATTCACTTGATCTTTGGAACAAAACTGCATTAAAATAATTTGACTTCCGACTCATCTAAAAAAGATAATAAGGGATATTCTTCGATAAATAGAAAATATATGGAAAGCATTAAATAGGGTCTACCTTGAAATAAATCGCCATATCTTCGTCAAAAATTGCCCCACTTCAATTATAAAGGTGTTTTTAGAATTCGCTTAATCTTTGAAACAAAACTGCATTAAAATATTTTGACTTCCGACTCATCTAAGAAAGATATTAAGGGATATTCTTCGATAAATAGAAAATATATGGAAAGCATTAAATAGGGTCTACCTTGAAATAAATGGCCATATCTTCGTCAAAAATTGCCCCATTTCAATTATAAAGGTGTTTTTAGAATTCACTTGATCTTTGGAAGAAAACTGCATTAAAATAATTTGACTTCCGACTCATCTAAGAAAGATATTAAGGGATATTCGATAAATAGAAAATATATGGAAAGCATTAAATAGGGTCTACCTTGAAATAAATGACCATATCTTCGTCAAAAATTGCCCCACTTCAATTATATAGGTGTTTTTAGAATTCGCTTAATCTTTGAAACAAAACTGCATTAAAATAATTGGACTTCCGACTCATCTAAAAAAGATATTAAGGGATATTCTTCGATAAATAGAAAATATATGGAAAGCATTAAATAGGGTCTACCTTGAAATAAATAGCCATATCTTCGTCAAAAATTGCCCCACTTCAATTATAAAGGTGTTTTTAGAATTCACTCGATCTTTGGAACAAAACTGCATTAAAATAATTTGACTTCCGACTCATCTAAGAAAGATATTAAGGGATATTCTTCGATAAATAGAAAATATATGGAAAGCATTAAATAGGGTCTACCTTGAAATAAATGGCCATATCTTCGTCAAAAATTGCCCCATTTCAATTATAAAGGTGTTTTTAGAATTCGCTCGATCTTTGGAAGAAAACTGCATTAAAATAATTTGACTTCCGACTCATCTAAGAAAGATATTAAGGGATATTCGATAAATAGAAAATATATGGAAAGCATTAAATAGGGTCTACCTTGAAATAAATGGCCATATCTTCGTCAAAAATTGCCCCACTTCAATTATAAAGGTGTTTTTAGAATTCGCTTAATCTTTGAAACAAAACTGCATTAAAATAATTTGACTTCCGACTCATCTAAAAAAGATATTAAGGGATATTCTTCGATAAATAGAAAATATATGGAAAGCATTAAATAGGGTCTACCTTGAAATAAATGGCCATATCTTCGACAAAAATTGCCCCATTTCAATTATAAAGGTGTTTTTAGAATTCACTCGATCTTTGGAAGAAAACTGCATTAAAATAATTTGACTTCCGACTCATCTAAGAAAGATATTAAGGGATATTCGATAAATAGAAAATATATGGAAAGCATTAAATAGGGTCTACCTTGAAATAAATGGCCATATCTTCGTCAAAAATTGTCCCACTTCAATTATAAAGGTGTTTTTAGAATTCGCTTAATCTTTGAAACAAAACTGCATTAAAATAATTTGACTTCCGACTCATCTAAAAAAGATATTAAGGGATATTCTTCGATAAATAGAAAATATATGGAAAGCATTAAATAGGGTCTACCTTGAAATAAATGGCCATATCTTCGTCAAAAATTGCCCCATTTCAATTATAAAGGTGTTTTTAGAATTCACTTGATCTTTGGAACAAAACTGCATTAAAATAATTTGACTTCCGACTCATCTAAAAAAGATAATAAGGGATATTCTTCGATAAATAGAAAATATATGGAAAGCATTAAATAGGGTCTACCTTGAAATAAATCGCCATATCTTCGTCAAAAATTGCCCCACTTCAATTATAAAGGTGTTTTTAGAATTCGCTTAATCTTTGAAACAAAACTGCATTAAAATATTTTGACTTCCGACTCATCTAAGAAAGATATTAAGGGATATTCTTCGATAAATAGAAAATATATGGAAAGCATTAAATAGGGTCTACCTTGAAATAAATGGCCATATCTTCGTCAAAAATTGCCCCATTTTAATTATAAAGGTGTTTTTAGAATTCACTTGATCTTTGGAAGAAAACTGCATTAAAATAATTTGACTTCCGACTCATCTAAGAAAGATATTAAGGGATATTCTTCGATAAATAGAAAATATATGGAAAGCATTAAATAGGGTCTACCTTGAAATAAATGGCCATATCTTCGTCAAAAATTGCCCCACTTCAATTATATAGGTGTTTTTAGAATTCGCTTAATCTTTGAAACAAAACTGCATTAAAATAATTTGACTTCCGACTCATCTAAGAAAGATATTAAGGGATATTCTTCGATAAATAGAAAATATATGGAAAGCATTAAATAGGGTCTACCTTGAAATAAATAGCCATATCTTCGTCAAAAATTGCCCCACTTCAATTATAAAGGTGTTTTTAGAATTCACTCGATCTTTGGAACAAAACTGCATTAAAATAATTTGACTTCCGACTCATCTAAGAAAGATATTAAGGGATATTCTTCGATAAATAGAAAATATATGGAAAGCATTAAATAGGGTCTACCTTGAAATAAATGGCCATATCTTCGTCAAAAATTGCCCCATTTCAACTATAAAGGTGTTTTTAGAATTCGCTCAATCTTTGGAAGAAAACTGCATTAAAATAATTTGACTTCCGACTCATCTAAGAAAGATATTAAGGGATATTCGATAAATAGAAAATATATGGAAAGCATTAAATAGGGTCTACCTTGAAATAAATGGCCATATCTTCGTCAAAAATTGCCCCACTTCAATTATAAAGGTGTTTTTAGAATTCGCTTAATCTTTGAAACAAAACTGCATTAAAATAATTTGACTTCCGACTCATCTAAAAAAGATATTAAGGGATATTCTTCGATAAATAGAAAATATATGGAAAGCATTAAATAGGGTCTACCTTGAAATAAATGGCCATATCTTCGACAAAAATTGCCCCATTTCAATTATAAAGGTGTTTTTAGAATTCACTCGATCTTTGGAAGAAAACTGCATTAAAATAATTTGACTTCCGACTCATCTAAGAAAGATATTAAGGGATATTCGATAAATAGAAAATATATGGAAAGCATTAAATAGGGTCTACCTTGAAATAAATGGCCATATCTTCGTCAAAAATTGCCCCACTTCAATTATAAAGGTGTTTTTAGAATTCGCTTAATCTTTGAAACAAAACTGCATTAAAATAATTTGACTTCCGACTCATCTAAAAAAGATATTAAGGGATATTCTTCGATAAATAGAAAATATATGGAAAGCATTAAATAGGGTCTACCTTGAAATAAATGGCCATATCTTCGTCAAAAATTGCCCCATTTCAATTATAAAGGTGTTTTTAGAATTCACTCGATCTTTGGAACAAAACTGCATTAAAATAATTTGACTTCCGACTCATCTAAGAAAGATATTAAGGGATATTCGATAAATAGAAAATATATTGAAAGCATTAAATAGGGTCTACCTTGAAATAAATGGCCATATCTTCGTCAAAAATTGCCCCATTTCAATTATAAAGGTGTTTTTAGAATTCGCTTAATCTTTGAAACAAAACTGCATTAAAATAATTTGACTTCCGACTCATCTAAAAAAGATATTAAGGGATATTCGATAAATAGAAAATATATGGAAAGCATTAAATAGGGTCTACCTTGAAATAAATGGCCATATCTTCGTCAAAAATTGCCCCACTTCAATTATAAAGGTGTTTTTAGAATTCGCTTAATCTTTGAAACAAAACTGCATTAAAATAATTTGACTTCCGACTCATCTAAAAAAGATATTAAGGGATATTCTTCGATAAATAGAAAATATATGGAAAGCATTAAATAGGGTCTACCTTGAAATAAATGGCCATATCTTCGACAAAAATTGCCCCATTTCAATTATAAAGGTGTTTTTAGAATTCACTTGATCTTTGAAACAAAACTGCATTAAAATAATTTGACTTCCGACTCATCTAAGAAAGATATTAAGGGATATTCTTTGATAAATAGAAAATATATTGAAAGCATTAAATAGGGTCTACCTTGAAATAAATGGCCATATCTTCGTCAAAAATTGCCCCATTTCAATTATAAAGGTGTTTTTAGAATTCACTTCATCTTTGGAACAAAACTGCATTAAAATAATTTGACTTCCGACTCATCTAAGAAAGATATTAAGGGATATTCTTCGATAAATAGAAAATATATGGAAAGCATTAAATAGGGTCTACCTAGAAATAAACGGCCATATCTTCGTCAAAAATTGCCCCATTTCAATTATAAAGGTGTTTTTAAAATTTACTTAATCTTTGGAACAAAACTGCATTAAAATAATTTGACTTCCGACTCATCTAAGAAAGATATTAAGGGATATTCTTTGATAAATAGAAAATATATGGAAAGCATTAAATAGGGTCTACCTTGAAATAAATGGCCATATCTTCGTCAAAAATTGCCCCATTTCAATTATAAAGGTGTTTTTAGAATTCACTCGATCTTTGGAACAAAACTGCATTAAAATAATTTGACTTCCGACTCATCTAAGAAAGATATTAAGGGATATTCGATAAATAGAAAATATATGGAAAGCATTAAATAGGGTCTACCTTGAAATAAATGGCCATATCTTCATCAAAAATTGCCCCATTTCAATTATAAAGGTGTTTTTAAAATTCGCTTGATCTTTGGAACAAAACTGCATTAAAATAATTTGACTTCCGACTCATCTAAGAAAGATATTAAAGGATATTCTTCGATAAATAGAAAATATATGGAAAGCATTAAATAGGGTCTACCTTGAAATAAATGGCCATATCTTCGTCAAAAATTGCCCCACTTCAATTATAAAGGTGTTTTTAGAATTCACTTGATCTTTGGAACAAAACTGCATTAAAATAATTTGACTTCCGACTCATCTAAAAAAAGATATTAAGGGATATTCTTCGATAAATAGAAAATATATGGAAAGCATTAAATAGGGTCTACCTTGAAATAAATGGCCATATCTTCGTCAAGAATTGCCCCACTTCAATTATAAAGGTGTTTTTAGAATTCACTTGATCTTTGGAACAAAACTGCATTAAAATAATTTGACTTCCGACTCATCTAAGAAAGATATTAAGGGATATTCTTTGATAAATAGAAAATATATGGAAAGCATTAAATAGGGTCTACCTTGAAATAAATGGCCATATCTTCGTCAAAAATTGCCCCATTTCAATTATAAAGGTGTTTTTAGAATTCACTCGATCTTTGGAACAAAACTGCATTAAAATAATTTGACTTCCGACTCATCTAAGAAAGATATTAAGGGATATTCGATAAATAGAAAATATATGGAAAGCATTAAATAGGGTCTACCTTGAAATAAATGGCCATATCTTCGTCAAAAAATTGCCCCATTTCAATTATAAAGGTGTTTTTAGAATTCACTTGATCTTTGGAACAAAACTGCATTAAAATAGTTTGACTTCCGACTCATCTAAGAAAGATATTAAGGGATATTCTTCGATAAATAGAAAATATATGGAAAGCATTAAATAGGGTCTACCTAGAAATAAACGGCCATATCTTCGTCAAAAATTGCCCCATTTCAATTATAAAGGTGTTTTTAAAATTTACTTAATATTTGGAACAAAACTGCATTAAAATAATTTGACTTCCGACTCATCTAAGAAAGATATTAAGGGATATTCTTCAATAAATAGAAAATATATGGAAAGCATTAAATAGGGTCTACCTTGAAATAAATGGCCATATCTTCATCTAAAATTGCCCAATTTCAATTATAAGGGTGTTTTTAGAATTCACTTGATCTTTGGTACAAAACTGCATTAAAATAATTTGACTTCCGACTCATCTAAGAAAGATATTAAGGGATATTCGATAAATAGAAAATATATGGAAAGCATTAAATAGGATCTACCTTGAAATAAATGGCCATATCTTCGTCAAAAATTGCCCCATTTCAATTATAAAGGTGTTTTTAGAATTCGCTCGATCTTTGGAACAAAACTGCATTAAAATAATTTGACTTCCGACTCATCTAAGAACGATATTAAGGGATATTCTTCGATAAATAGAAAATGTATGGAAAGCATTAAATAGGGTCTACCTTGAAATAAATGGCCATATCTTCATCTAAAATTGCCCAATTTCAATTATAAAGGTGTTTTTAGAATTCACTCGATCTTTGGAACAAAACTGCATTAAAATAATTTGACTTCCGACTCATCTAAGAAAGATATTAAGGGATATTCTTCGATAAATAGAAAATATATGGAAAGCATTAAATAGGGTCTACCTTGAAATAAATGGCCATATCTTCGTCAAAAATTGCCCCATTTCAATTATAAAGGTGTTTTTAGAATTCACTTGATCTTTGGAACAAAACTGCATTAAAATAATTTGACTTCCGACTCATCTAAAAAAGATAATAAGGGATATTCTTCGATAAATAGAAAATATATGGAAAGCATTAAATAGGGTCTACCTTGAAATAAATCGCCATATCTTCGTCAAAAATTGCCCCACTTCAATTATAAAGGTGTTTTTAGAATTCGCTTAATCTTTGAAACAAAACTGCATTAAAATATTTTGACTTCCGACTCATCTAAGAAAGATATTAAGGGATATTCTTCGATAAATAGAAAATATATGGAAAGCATTAAATAGGGTCTACCTTGAAATAAATGGCCATATCTTCGTCAAAAATTGCCCCATTTCAATTATAAAGGTGTTTTTAGAATTCACTTGATCTTTGGAACAAAACTGCATTAAAATAATTTGACTTCCGACTCATCTAAGAAAGATATTAAGGGATATTCGATAAATAGAAAATATATGGAAAGCATTAAATAGGGTCTACCTTGAAATAAATGACCATATCTTCGTCAAAAATTGCCCCACTTCAATTATAAAGGTGTTTTTAGAATTCGCTTAATCTTTGAAACAAAACTGCATTAAAATAATTGGACTTCCGACTCATCTAAAAAAGATATTAAGGGATATTCTTCGATAAATAGAAAATATATGGAAAGCATTAAATAGGGTCTACCTTGAAATAAATAGCCATATCTTCGTCAAAAATTGCCCCACTTCAATTATAAAGGTGTTTTTAGAATTCACTCGATCTTTGGAACAAAACTGCATTAAAATAATTTGACTTCCGACTCATCTAAGAAAGATATTAAGGGATATTCTTCGATAAATAGAAAATATATGGAAAGCATTAAATAGGGTCTACCTTGAAATAAATGGCCATATCTTCGTCAAAAATTGCCCCATTTCAACTATAAAGGTGTTTTTAGAATTCGCTCGATCTTTGGAAGAAAACTGCATTAAAATAATTTGACTTCCGACTCATCTAAGAAAGATATTAAGGGATATTCGATAAATAGAAAATATATGGAAAGCATTAAATAGGGTCTACCTTGAAATAAATGGCCATATCTTCGTCAAAAATTGCCCCACTTCAATTATAAAGGTGTTTTTAGAATTCGCTTAATCTTTGAAACAAAACTGCATTAAAATAATTTGACTTCCGACTCATCTAAAAAAGATATTAAGGGATATTCTTCGATAAATAGAAAATATATGGAAAGCATTAAATAGGGTCTACCTTGAAATAAATGGCCATATCTTCGACAAAAATTGCCCCATTTCAATTATAAAGGTGTTTTTAGAATTCACTCGATCTTTGGAAGAAAACTGCATTAAAATAATTTGACTTCCGACTCATCTAAGAAAGATATTAAGGGATATTCGATAAATAGAAAATATATGGAAAGCATTAAATAGGGTCTACCTTGAAATAAATGGCCATATCTTCGTCAAAAATTGTCCCACTTCAATTATAAAGGTGTTTTTAGAATTCGCTTAATCTTTGAAACAAAACTGCATTAAAATAATTTGACTTCCGACTCATCTAAAAAAGATATTAAGGGATATTCTTCGATAAATAGAAAATATATGGAAAGCATTAAATAGGGTCTACCTTGAAATAAATGGCCATATCTTCGTCAAAAATTGCCCCATTTCAATTATAAAGGTGTTTTTAGAATTCACTTGATCTTTGGAACAAAACTGCATTAAAATAATTTGACTTCCGACTCATCTAAAAAAGATAATAAGGGATATTCTTCGATAAATAGAAAATATATGGAAAGCATTAAATAGGGTCTACCTTGAAATAAATCGCCATATCTTCGTCAAAAATTGCCCCACTTCAATTATAAAGGTGTTTTTAGAATTCGCTTAATCTTTGAAACAAAACTGCATTAAAATATTTTGACTTCCGACTCATCTAAGAAAGATATTAAGGGATATTCTTCGATAAATAGAAAATATATGGAAAGCATTAAATAGGGTCTACCTTGAAATAAATGGCCATATCTTCGTCAAAAATTGCCCCATTTCAATTATAAAGGTGTTTTTAGAATTCACTTGATCTTTGGAAGAAAACTGCATTAAAATAATTTGACTTCCGACTCATCTAAGAAAGATATTAAGGGATATTCGATAAATAGAAAATATATGGAAAGCATTAAATAGGGTCTACCTTGAAATAAATGGCCATATCTTCGTCAAAAATTGCCCCACTTCAATTATATAGGTGTTTTTAGAATTCGCTTAATCTTTGAAACAAAACTGCATTAAAATAATTGGACTTCCGACTCATCTAAAAAAGATATTAAGGGATATTCTTCGATAAATAGAAAATATATGGAAAGCATTAAATAGGGTCTACCTTGAAATAAATAGCCATATCTTCGTCAAAAATTGCCCCACTTCAATTATAAAGGTGTTTTTAGAATTCACTCGATCTTTGGAACAAAACTGCATTAAAATAATTTGACTTCCGACTCATCTAAGAAAGATATTAAGGGATATTCTTCGATAAATAGAAAATATATGGAAAGCATTAAATAGGGTCTACCTTGAAATAAATGGCCATATCTTCGTCAAAAATTGCCCCATTTCAACTATAAAGGTGTTTTTAGAATTCGCTCAATCTTTGGAAGAAAACTGCATTAAAATAATTTGACTTCCGACTCATCTAAGAAAGATATTAAGGGATATTCGATAAATAGAAAATATATGGAAAGCATTAAATAGGGTCTACCTTGAAATAAATGGCCATATCTTCGTCAAAAATTGCCCCACTTCAATTATAAAGGTGTTTTTAGAATTCGCTTAATCTTTGAAACAAAACTGCATTAAAATAATTTGACTTCCGACTCATCTAAAAAAGATATTAAGGGATATTCTTCGATAAATAGAAAATATATGGAAAGCATTAAATAGGGTCTACCTTGAAATAAATGGCCATATCTTCGACAAAAATTGCCCCATTTCAATTATAAAGGTGTTTTTAGAATTCACTCGATCTTTGGAAGAAAACTGCATTAAAATAATTTGACTTCCGACTCATCTAAGAAAGATATTAAGGGATATTCGATAAATAGAAAATATATGGAAAGCATTAAATAGGGTCTACCTTGAAATAAATGGCCATATCTTCGTCAAAAATTGCCCCACTTCAATTATAAAGGTGTTTTTAGAATTCGCTTAATCTTTGAAACAAAACTGCATTAAAATAATTTGACTTCCGACTCATCTAAAAAAGATATTAAGGGATATTCTTCGATAAATAGAAAATATATGGAAAGCATTAAATAGGGTCTACCTTGAAATAAATGGCCATATCTTCGTCAAAAATTGCCCCATTTCAATTATAAAGGTGTTTTTAGAATTCACTCGATCTTTGGAACAAAACTGCATTAAAATAATTTGACTTCCGACTCATCTAAGAAAGATATTAAGGGATATTCGATAAATAGAAAATATATTGAAAGCATTAAATAGGGTCTACCTTGAAATAAATGGCCATATCTTCGTCAAAAATTGCCCCATTTCAATTATAAAGGTGTTTTTAGAATTCGCTTAATCTTTGAAACAAAACTGCATTAAAATAATTTGACTTCCGACTCATCTAAGAAAGATATTAAGGGATATTCGATAAATAGAAAATATATGGAAAGCATTAAATAGGGTCTACCTTGAAATAAATGGCCATATCTTCGTCAAAAATTGCCCCACTTCAATTATAAAGGTGTTTTTAGAATTCGCTTAATCTTTGAAACAAAACTGCATTAAAATAATTTGACTTCCGACTCATCTAAAAAAGATATTAAGGGATATTCTTCGATAAATAGAAAATATATGGAAAGCATTAAATAGGGTCTACCTTGAAATAAATGGCCATATCTTCGACAAAAATTGCCCCATTTCAATTATAAAGGTGTTTTTAGAATTCACTTGATCTTTGAAACAAAACTGCATTAAAATAATTTGACTTCCGACTCATCTAAGAAAGATATTAAGGGATATTCGATAAATAGAAAATATATGGAAAGCATTAAATAGGGTCTACCTTGAAATAAATGGCCATATCTTCGTCAAAAATTGCCCCACTTCAATTATAAAGGTGTTTTTAGAATTCGCTTAATCTTTGAAACAAAACTGCATTAAAATAATTTGACTTCCGACTCATCTAAAAAAGATATTAAGGGATATTCTTCGATAAATAGAAAATATATGGAAAGCATTAAATAGGGTGTACCTTGAAATAAATGGCCATATCTTCGTCAAAAATTGCCCCACTTCAATTATAAAGGTGTTTTTAGAATTCGCTTAATCTTTGAAACAAAACTGCATTAAAATAATTTGACTTCCGACTCATCTAAAAAAGATATTAAGGGATATTCTTCGATAAATAGAAAATATATGGAAAGCATTAAATAGGGTCTACCTTGAAATAAATGGCCATATCTTCGTCAAAAATTGCCCAATTTCAATTATAAAGGTGTTTTTAGAATTCACTTGATCTTTGGAACAAAACTGCATTAAAATAATTTGACTACCGACTCATCTAAGAAAGATATTAAGGGATATTCTTCGATAAATAGAAAATATATGGAAAGCATTAAATAGGGTCTACCTTGAAATAAATGGCCATATCTTCGTCAAAAATTGCCCAATTTCAATTATAAAGGTGTTTTTAGAATTCACTTAATCTTTGGAACAAAACTGCATTAAAATAATTTGACTTCCGACTCATCTAAGAAAGATATTAAGGGATATTCTTCGATAAATAGAAAATATATGGAAAGCATTAAATAGGGTCTACCTTGAAATAAATGGCCATATCTTCGTCAAAAATTGCCCCACTTCAATTATAAAGGTGTTTTTAGAATTCGCTTAATCTTTGAAACAAAACTGCATTAAAATAGTTTGACTTCCGACTCATCTAAAAAAGATATTAAGGGATATTCTTCGATAAATAGAAAATATATGGAAAGCATTAAATAGGGTCTACCTTGAAATAAATGGCCATATCTTCGTCAAAAATTGCCCCACTTCAATTATAAAGGTGTTTTTAGAATTCCCTTGATCTTTGGAACAAAACTGCATTAAAATAATTTGACTTCCGACTCATCTAAGAAAGATATAAAGGGATATTCTTCGATAAATAGAAAATACATGGAAAGCATTAAATAGGGTCTACCTTGAAATAAATGGCCATATCTTCGTCAAAAATTGCCCCATTTCAATTATAAAGGTGTTTTTAGAATTCACTTAATCTTTGGAACAAAACTGCATTAAAATAATTTGACTTCCGACTCATCTAAGAAAGATATTAAGGGATATTCTTCGATAAATAGAAAATATATGGAAAGCATTAAATAGGGTCTACCTTGAAATAAATGGCCATATCTTCATCTAAAAGTGTCCAATTTCAATTATAAGGGTGTTTTTAGAATTCACTCGATTCTTTGGAAACAAAACCTGCATTAAAGTAATTTGACCTGCCGACTCATCTAAGAAAGGATATTAAGGGATATTCGATAAATAGAAAATATATGGAAAGCATTAAATAGGGGTCTACCTTTGAAATAAATGGCCATATCTTCGTCAAAAATTGCCCCACTTCAATTATAAAGGTGTTTTTAGAATTCGCTCGATCTTTGGAACAAAACTGCATTAAAATAATTTGACTTCCGACTCATCTAAGAAAGATATTAAGGGATATTCTTCGATAAATAGAAAATGTATGGAAAGCATTAAATAGGGTCTACCTTGAAATAAATGGCCATATCTTCATCTAGAATTGCCCAATTTCAATTATAAAATTGTTTTTTGAATTCGCTCGATCTTTGGAACAAAACTGCATTAAAATAATTTGACTTCCGACTCATCTAAGAAAGATATTAAGGGATATTCTTCGATAAATAGAAAATATATGGAAAGCATTAAATAGGGTCTACCTTGAAATAAATGGCCATATCTTCGTCAAAAATTGCCCCATTTCAATTATAAAGGTGTTTTTAGAATTCGCTCGATCTTTGGAACAAAACTGCATTAAAATAGTTTGACTTTCGACTCATCTAAAAAAGATATTAAGGGATATTCTTCGATAAATAGAAAATATATGGAAAGCATTAAATAGGGTCTACCTTGAAATAAATGGCCATATCTTCGTCAAAAATTGCCCCACTTCAATTATAAAGATGTTTTTAGAATTCACTTGATCTTTGGAACAAAACTGCATTAAAATAATTTGACTTCCGACTCATCTAAGAAAGATATAAAGGGATATTCTTCGATAAATAGAAAATATATGGAAAGCATTAAATAGGGTCTACCTTGAAATAAATGGCCATATCTTCGTCAAAAATTGCCCCATTTCAATTATAAAGGTGTTTTTAGAATTCACTTAATCTTTGGAACAAAACTGCATTAAAATAATTTGACTTCCGACTCATCTAAGAAAGATATTAAGGGATATTCTTCGATAAATAGAAAATATATGGAAAGCATTAAATAGGGTCTACCTTGAAATAAATGGCCATATCTTCATCTAAAATTGCCCAATTTCAATTATAAGGGTGTTTTTAGAATTCACTTGATCTTTGGAACAAAACTGCATTAAAATAATTTGACTTCCGACTCATCTAAGAAAGATATTAAGGGATATTCTTCGATAAATAGAAAATATATGGAAAGCATTAAATAGGGTCTACCTTGAAATAAATGGCCATATCTTCGTCAAAAATTGCCCCATTTCAATTATAAAGGTGTTTTTAGAATTCGCTCGATCTTTGGAACAAAACTGCATTAAAATAATTTGACTTCCGACTCATCTAAGAAAGATATTAAGGGATATTCTACGATAAATAGAAAATATATGGAAAGCATTAAATAGGGTCTACCTTGAAATAAATGGCCATATCTTCGTCAAAAATTGCCCCATTTCAATTATAAAGGTGTTTTTAGAATTCACTTGATCTTTGAAATAAAACTGCATTAAAATAATTTGACTTCCGACTCATCTAAAAAAGATAATAAGGGATATTCTTCGATAAATAGAAAATATATGGAAAGCATTAAATAGGGTCTACCTTGAAATAAATCGCCATATCTTCGTCAAAAATTGTCCCACTTCAATTATAAAGGTGTTTTTAGAATTCGCTTAATCTTTGAAACAAAACTGCATTAAAATAATTTGACTTCCGACTCATCTAAGAAAGATATTAAGGGATATTCTTCGATAAATTGAAAATATATGGAAAGCATTAAATAGGGTCTACCTTGAAATAAATGGCCATATCTTCGTCAAAAATTGCCCCATTTCAATTATAAAGGTGTTTTTAGAATTCACTTGATCTTTGGAACAAAACTGCATTAAAATAATTTGACTTCCGACTCATCTAAGAAAGATATTAAGGGATATTCGATAACTAGAACATATATTGAAAGCATTAAATAGGGTCTACCTTGAAATAAATGGCCATATCTTCGTCAAAAATTGCCCCACTTCAATTATAAAGGTGTTTTTAGAATTCGCTTAATCTTTGAAACAAAACTGCATTAAAATAATTTGACTTCCGACTCATCTAAAAAAGATATTAAGGGATATTCGATAAATAGAAAATATATGGAAAGCATTAAATAGGGTCTACCTTGAAATAAATGGCCATATCTTCGTCAAAAATTGCCCCACTTCAATTATAAAGGTGTTTTTAGAATTCGCTTAATCTTTGAAACAAAACTGCATTAAAATAATTTGACTTCCGACTCATCTAAGAAAGATATTAAGGGATATTCTTTGATAAATAGAAAATATATGGAAAGCATTAAATAGGGTCAACCTTGAAATAAATGGCCATATCTTCGACAAAAATTGCCCCATTTCAATTATAAAGGTGTTTTTAGAATTCACTCGGTCTTTGGCAGAAAACTGCATTAAAATAATTTGACTTCCGACTCATCTAAGAAAGATATTAAGGGATATTCGATAAATAGAAAATATATGGAAAGCATTAAATAGGGTCTACCTGAAATAAATGGCCATATCTTTGTCAAAAACTGCCCCACTTCAATTATATAGGTGTTTTTAGAATTCGCTTGATCTTTTGAAGCAACAACTGCAGTAAAATAATTTGACCTCGCGACTCATCTAAGAAAAGATATTAAGGGATATTCTTCGATAAATAGAAAATATATGGAAAGCATTAAATAGGGTCTACCTTGAAATAAATGGCCATATCTTCGTCAAAAATTGCCCCACTTCAATTATAAAGGTGTTTTTAGAATTCGCTTAATCTTTGAAACAAAACTGCATTAAAATAATTTGACTTCCGACTCATCTAAAAAAGATATTAAGGGATATTCTTCGATAAATAGAAATTATATGGAAAGCATTAAATAGGGTCTACCTTGAAATAAATGGCCATATCTTCGTCAAAAATTGCCCCATTTCAATTATAAAGGTGTTTTTAGAATTCACTTGATCTTTGGAACAAAACTGCATTAAAATAATTTGACTTCCGACTCATATAAGAAAGATATTAAGGGATATTCTTCGATAAATAGAAAATATATGGAAAGCATTAAATAGGGTCTACCTTGAAATAAATGGCCATATCTTCGTCAAAAATTGCCCCATTTCAATTATAAAGGTGTTTTTAGAATTCACTTGATCTTTGGAACAAAACTGCATTAAAATAATTTGACTTCCGACTCATCTAAAAAAGATATTAAGGGATATTCTTCGATAAATAGAAAATATATGGAAAGCATTAAATAGGGTCTACCTTGAAATAAATGGCCATATCTTCGTCAAAAATTGCCCCATTTCAATTATAAAGGTG